>NC_046971.1:24167366-24269866 GCF_009769545.1 Cyclopterus lumpus
TGAATGGGTGTTGTACCTCCTTCTGTTTCATGGATTGTGGAGGTCCATTCATACATTGTCATATTCATTGAATGTGTTTATGTAATGCTGTTCATTCTGTACACATGACATCTATTGATTCTGTCCATCCAGGGAGAGGGATCCTCATCTGTTGCTCTCCTGAAGGTTTCTTCCCTTTTTCCCTGATCCGATGTGAGGTCCTGGGACAGGGATGTCGTATTGTAAAGCCCTCTGAAGGGAAGTTTGTAATTTGTGATATTGGGCTATACAAAATAAACTGAATTGGTGAATGATGTCAAGTATTGTTAAAGCGCTTTGAGTGGTCGGAAGACTAGAAAAGCACTATACAAGTACAGGTCCAGGTCCATCCTAATTCAGTATGGAGTTCAATCCCCAAAGAAAAAAAAAATGGTGGCCCACAAACCAATGGGTGACATCCCAATGAATAGGTCCACTTTTTATATACAGTCTGTGGTGAAGACGCTCAGATGGAGGTAAAGTATATTCTAATGATGAATCACAGACTCATCTAGGTAGCCCATACAAAAACTACCTGGGTTGTCTTATTTCACAGTTTATGGGCTGGTAGACACTCCCGATACCCAAATGTATGTGAACAAGCACTGAAAAGGTACGTTTTTCATGATATGAGGACAGCAGAAAGTCTCTACATCTTTCGTCGCAAACTAAAAACACATCTTTTTCAACTATACCTTGAATAGGGAAGGTAGCGCCGTGGTAGCACCTTAGTAGCACTTAATAATAATAATAATAATAATAATAATAATAATAATGCATTGAATTTATATAGCGCTTTTCGTGATACTCAAAGACATTTCACATAATTATGACATCCTAAAAGCTCAAAATAAATAAATAAGACTAACTAAAATACAGGTAAAACAAATAAAACAAATAGGGACTTTCTGAGTCGCTCGGACCCTAATAAAAAACAAACAAACAGTCACACATTAAAAGCAGTTCTGAACTGGTGGGTTTTGATTTGCGATTCGAATGAGGAAAGATCAGTGCAGTCTCGGATGAGTTTGGGGAGAGAGTTCCAGAGGGAGGGGGCAGATGTAGAGAAGGCTCTGTCCCCCCACCTCCGGTCACAATGTCTCTTACTGATGGCACTTTGTAGTTTAACACTTTAGTAGCACTTAAATGTCTCTTACTGATAGCACTTTGTAGTTTAACTTTATTGAAGAAATTGTACTTGCTTGATTCTTGTTGTTCTGAGTTTGGACTCGTGGTTTAATGCACTTATTGTAAGTCACTTTGAATGAAAGCGTCAGCTAAATGACATGTAATGTAATGTAATGTGTCCCCTTTAAGTAATTGAATGGCCATTTCTGGATGAATCCTAGACACCTCCTTGTGGAGGTTTTTCAGGCACATCCAACTGGTAAGAGGTCCCTTGGTAGACCGAGTACACGCTAAAAGGATTATATATCTTGTCTGGCCTGGGAAAGCCTCGGATCCAGAGGGACGTATCGAAGGATGGAAAAATAAGATCAAAAACAGGCTTTGATTTAATGAACATGTACACTAAATAACTTTAAAACAACTTTAATTCAGAACACTATAACCTACAGTATATATAGAAGTACCAGATCATATGTTGGTGCTCTGGCTCCATATAGACATATACAGTACATCCCACTATCTCTGAGCCTATGTCCTCGGCGTGATGTATAGATATGTATATATACACATGTTCAGGCCAAATTGCTTAGTAATTCCACATACATTAATAATGCATAGGGACGGACATTTTGACACACACACACACACACACACACACACACACACACACACACACACAGTGATTATACAGTCAACATGTCTGAGCAGTAATTATAGACAACCTGAGAAGGTAATCTCCTCTCCTTTCCTCCATCCTTTTCTTCTCTCCTCGTTTCCCTGTCCTCTCCTCCTTACCTCTTTCTTCTCTCCTTTCTGTCTTTTCTTTCTTTACTCCCTTCTTGTCCTCTTCTGTCCATCTCGTTGTCAACCATGCAACGTCTCCATGACATTATCTGACAGTGAACAGAATGAGCGAGCACACAACTTGACATATATCCAATGTAAAGCCCACTTTGGACCTTCAGTATGCAGTAATTATAGGCAGGTAGCGGTTCTATCTATATCAGAACATTAATTACACACTGACCTGGTCCGCACGCACACAGAACAGTGCAGAACAATAATTATATACTGCTAAGGGAGAAACGGGACGAGGTGACATTGCAACACTCCTCATGACATGAACGTCGGCAACACTTTAAAGGTTTGACGGTGAGGCCATTTTCTTACCAAACTAATAGCACGCGTGCTAAGGATGTATTCAAAGTTTTAAAGTCTACAGGAAGCGGAAGTTAGAGCGTTCTGTACTCCCGAATGAAACTGGATATTTGAACAATGTACATTTACAAATGGAGATTTAGAACATTTAATTGGACCGCTTAAAAGTGGGCGGGCTTTGGACGCAGGTGCAAGTACTGTGGCTCCACACACACACACCTTCATTGTCACTAAAAGTTTCAGAATGATTAATTAAGTGTGTTATTGTTTTACTACTTTAATTTGCCTTCATTTAAAATGTGTCATTGCCAAGAGCTAAAAAAAGAAAAGGTTTAAATTAGACTGCTGAAAATATCTGAGCCCATCAGCATTTCCTGGTTGTAAAATCTGTCCCAAATGAATTAAATGTGTAACTGATTAGCTCTGGTGTATACAATAAGAGTACAATACAGTATAAATAAAAGTAAGTAAAGTGCAAGTGTCAGTAAAGTAGTTTGTGTAGATTAGTCCAACGAATCAGAAGCGTCATCCCATATATAAGGATGAGCCTGTGATCATTGTGGTTCTTGGCTGCCATCTGGTGGCAAATGTTCATCAGGTCAAGAGTGTTAAATATATTGTTGATGATGCCATAAGAGGGGCCACAAGGAGATTAAATATTTTTTTGTTACCAGATATGAAAATGTTTAGGGAAGAATTCAAAATATCTTCGCACCTTTATATTGCTAATATGGTTTGTGTTCTCCATGTTTTCTGATCAGATAGACAACAGATTGCTTACAGGTGTGTGCAGAGCAGGGGGCCGGAGAGGTGACAAACACACACACACACACACACACACACACACACACACACACACACACACAGACAGACAAGATGGGGACATGGAAGACAAGAGAAGTAGGGATTACAAGGCAGAAAAAGACTCAAAGGACACTGGGAAACACAAATTATGTATATGTATTTTTTTATATCATTATTTGGAAGAAACTGTTCAATACTTAACATCTTGCTTGGATTTGGGTTTTTAGAAGAAAGAAACGTACCGAAAGGCTTCCAGAATAGTCTGCATTGGGATATAGAACTCTTCTGCTGTAGATGTATACACTGTTTGGACAAAGTCCTGTCTGCACATGTCAAGGTAACTGTGTGTGTGCACTGCCTCATGGAGTTTGTGGTAAAACAAGGCTCAGCTCACCAAAAACATGGTGGAACGCACATTCTGCTTCCTGAAAAGTTGATCACGTTTCCTCCAGGTGAATGGAGAATGTTAGACGGGATGCAGCAGGTGGTCGGGCGGGCGGAGGTTACCAAGGTAAGAACTTGGTTAGGAGACAGGGAAGTGAAAGAGACAAGCGCAGGGGATAGTGGTTATTTCTTCCGTGGTAGATGGCGGAAATGATAACGGTTTCCACATAACTAAACATTGTTGTTCTCTACCGTCCTCCTGGTTCTTTGGGAGATTTCTTGGAAGAACTAGACGGAACTGAACAGAAAATGCATGATAATAAGTTATACATCTTTTGAACTTGCATTGCTAAGTTTAATAAACATGTACTATACAGTCATGTATAGTACATTACAGAGAGCAATCCAAAGCTAAAGTAAATAAAAAATCATGAGTTCTAGCCAATTGTAAATCCAATTGGGCTCTTGTAAAATTAGAGTATACATTTTCCCAACACTTAGCCATTTAACTTGCTGCGACGTGAGGATGGCCAGCTGCTGGCCCATGGTGCGATGGAATCTTTCCACCAACCCGTATTGTGTGCGTGCACAGGTGTTCGCACATAAAGGCAAACACCCGCGACTGGAAGTTCCTCCCCTGGTCACTGTGTATGGTCTCCGGTACTCCGAACCGGCTGAACATGCCTCCCACCGGGGCCTCCACGACCGTCTCGGCCTCCTGGTCTGGGAGAGCATACGCCTCTGGCCATTTTGTAAAGTAGTCTATGGCGGGGAAGACCCAGGACAAGCTGGAGGGATTATATCTCCAGCTGGCCTGCGAACGCTTCGGGATCCCCCAGAATGAGCTGGAAAATGTTGCGGAGAGAGGGAAGCCTGGGTCAGCCTGCTGCCACCTTGACCCCGGATAAGCTGCTGATAATGGAAGGGTGGATAACAATTCTAACCTTTTAGGCATAAACGCTTGTCAGTTTTAGTTGGCACTCTGCAGGTGCCACAAATGACTACTAATTATTATTCCTACTTTAATAGTCATAAAGACTTCGTTTGAATTCCTTTTTGTTTCAAAACTGCCTAAATCATAATGTTGTTAGAGGAAGTATTTCAATAAAGTTTCAAATAAGTTAATTTCTAAATATAGTTGAACCCTCAACAACGGCATACAGTTTTAAGCCAGCTTAGATCGACTTATTTGCACCGTTGCTGAGTTACGTTACTCATCCCATTTCAATGGGTCCTGTTTATAATCGAGGGTTTAAGATCTACGTGTAGAAAAAAAAGTGTATTAATTAGAATCAGTGCAGTCTCTTCGAAGAAAAGCATCATAATGGTGGTACAAACATATGTCATGATATGGTAAAACATTGTTTTAAATAAATTATAAAGGCTAGTACATTATACATATTATTGTATATAAGTGTAATATATTATGAAGTGAAATGTAGTAGTAGCAACACAATATTCAGTATAGTACAGCAGTATTGCAAGTATTAAGTCTACAAAAAGACACACATTATCTATATCTATATGTACATTTAGGTATTGACGAAGGAAAAAAAACGCAGCTCCTCCATGACTGAATTAAAATCCACACTATGATCATAAAAACTGATTTACAGCAGCTGGCCTGTCGTAACAACAATGGGTGTTCCCAGGAAATGTGGCTCCACCCACCCAGCTTCTAAGCTTCTTGACAGGTGTCAAACGAGTGCCCCTGACTTGCCACTGAACTGACACTGACCTGACTTGCTACACGCTTGCCACTGTGCTGCCAGTCCCACGAGGAGGATCTCGGCCTTGCTGTTGTGTTATTTCATGACTGCAGCTCTACCTCATTTCAAATGTCCAGCAGATGGCGATCTAATACAACCTACATTTTTCTTATTTTCAGGTTTCCTCACAAAGGTCAAGTAAAGAAAACACAAATCAAGTTTACAGAAATAGATTTTAAATCACACAATATAAGATGTTTTAAGCTGTTGTCTGAATATAAGAGATGTCTTGGATGACGTTGACATTTGTCTTAATTTCTCTTGAATTAGACAATCAAGACCACTTTTTCTATTTCACTATTTATTAAGGGAAGTACAGAAAGCACTTACTGTCCTGATAGAAGGTCCCAGGGGAAATCTAGACGCTGGGCTCCTGTTCGTACCCCTATTAAACCCCCAGTTCCTCCCAGAGCATATCCAAACAGTGTAGACTGCAGACATGCACATGATGGCTTCAGTATCAGAAACTAACCAGTACCTCCATTCCAGAATACTACCGTCAGTTTGTAGAACTTTCTTTAAACACAAAGCGTGTAGGCTTTTATGGGATCTATTGACATAATGTGATATAATATGCATAACTAGGTGTTCATTAGTGTACCTGCAACTAAGAATAGTGGTGTTTCTGTGAGCTTAGAATGAGTCCTCTTCACGACTGTGGGCGACCGCGCAACAGTGGTGAGCAGGGTCGTCCTTCAATCAGATCGGTGGTTCGATCCCTGACTCCACTAGTCCATGTCGATGTGTCCTTGGACAAGACACTTGACCCCAAAATTGCTCCCGCAGCTGTTCTATGGTGTATGAATGTTAGTTACTGAGCCAGTCAGTGTATGCATGAATGATGTCATGTAGAGTTAAAGTGCTTTGAGTGGTCTGAAGACTAGAAAAGAGATAACGTACAGGTCCATTTACCATTCAGAGTCTGCAATGTCTACCGTAGCCCAGAATGAACAAACCAAACACTGGCTCCAGGGAGAGCCTTCCACATTGTTATATTACCTGAAGGCCACTGTAGTTCTCAGACACACTTGTGACACTGCGGTAACCTGAGCCGCCCATTCTTAGTAATTGGCTCCTTAATTACTAAGGATGGGTTAAATGCAGAGAAGAATTTCCCCACTGTGGGATTAATAAAGGACATAATATTATTATTATTATATAACCAGTGTCTACTTTTGATAGAGCCTTATGAAGACGGTAAAGATGGAGTTAAATAAATTATTCTCATATACATTTCTCTATACAATCTGACTTCTTTTTGCAGCCAGAGGAGTAGTCCCCTGCTAGTCAGTAGAGAGAATGCACGTTTAAAGACACTCACGCATCGGCTTCACTCGGGAGAACCAGAGGTTAATTTGCTCAAATCTAAAATGAAAAATGTGATTTTGGTGCATATTTCCAAACCAATCTATCTAAACTAAACTATTTCCATTCCTTTATCCAAACCTATCCTATTCAGCCGATCCCAGCTGACGTTGCGTGAAGGCAGGGTTCACCTGGACAGGTGTCCAGCTTATCTCAGAGCTCATATAGAGACAGACCACCATTCACGGGACATTTGGAGTCTCCAGTTAACCCGAGCTGCATGGACTTTGGACTTTAAACTAATTGCCGCTGAATAAAATGTCCCCATTGTTTAATTAACCGGTAATGCATATGAGCAGCCAGCTGTGGCCGGATGTAAAGTGACTGTTTTAATTTGAATGTGCTGACCGGAAGTTGTGACATTAATTTCGCTTGACGCTGGTTAAGTGAATGTTGCGCTGCTGGCTGCATGGAAGAAAGCTGTCCAGTGAACAGACGGAGTGGCCGCTTTCTATCCGCCACCGCCACGGAGAGCGGAGCTGCGCTCGGAGCTATATCTACGTGTCTGTTCCACTCTGCTTCTCCTCCTGGGATAAAGAAAAGAGTCGTGTCCACTGGGCAGAGGAGCCGGAACACCGCTGCAAACATGTACGTCGGTTCAAATGCTTTCCCCCCCCCCCCCCCCCCCCCCCCCCCCCAATTCTAAAGCTCCCCGCATGTCTAACTCGCTGTGACGCCACACTGTTTCTCCCGCTAACTTCCCCGGGTTAGCCGTAGTTAACCTCCGGGGCTTTATCGTTGACGTTAGTCCGGGACGTCTTCTCCGTCCCGTTCAGCGGTCTTTCTCCTCACTGCCGCCCCGACCCGTTCTCCGCTGAATGGATAAACCGGCGTGCCAAACCCCGTTTACAAATCTCTTAATTGTGCAGTAACGTTGCGGGCTCGAGGGGAGGGGGGAGGGGGGGTCACCTTTTGCGCTTTGCTTGTGGCAGAACGTTCCCCAATGTTCCCGAAGGAGCAGTGAGTGGGGGCCCGCCTGGTGGGGCGCGTGGAGCAACAAGCTGCTTCAGGCGAAGACACCGAAACAAAGTTGGTGTTTCAGGGGCGGACTGCTGCGCGGCTCGTCGCGAGCGCTGTCACACGGTCTGCGGCTGTCATGGGAAGAAGATTCATGTGCGCGTGCATGAGACAGTAGCTGCGCTAAAGGGCAGTGTCCGCGTTCTCACGACGGAAGCTTATGACAGACATGTTGCATCTTTGAATATTGTAATCAGAGATGGAGACATGATGAAACCGTTACCTTCGGTGTGTGTGTGTGTGTGTGTGTGTGTGTGTGTGTGTGTGTGTGTGTACCATTTTAGTAGAGTTGGAGTAAACTCTTTAATATGAATAAAGTAATTTGTAGTTGTTAGCATGTACAGTCAGTTATAGTTTGCCATAACATTTCTTGTTTCATTCCGTTGGAGTGTTAGATGTCAGCTTTTAAGATTTTTTTTTAGGGTCTCATATCAAGATATTTATATATACCCCAGCTCCAAGAACAAGAAAACAAATGTATACAACACATCTGTTGGGTCACATTCGAAGTGTGTCCCTGGCTGTAGAAAACTATTACAATTAATTAACATTAGTTGATAGCCTATTTGTACTCCTACATAAAATTATTTTAAAAACACGTCACTCAAACATTAAAATGGATCAAAGATGTACGTATATGTCAAAGAACAGCAGCGGGGCTTTTCCCTTTTCAATGTCCTGTCTTCAGGAACATCTGGATTGTGACCTTGCAAGACTAGTTAGATCTAGTTTCCTCTTCAGTCATGTTCTGTGTAGTTTATGCTCAGGGGGGCTTATGAAATAATCTCTTAAGGGAGAGCGTAACGCGCCTCCGTTATCCCGGTGAGTCTCGGGCAGGCACAAAGAGGGCAACACACTTAATTGAGTTATCGATTCTTTTTATTAGTGTAACTCGTGCTGGTGTCGGTGTGTCGGAGAGAACAGGGGGAACACAATTAATCACCATGAAACATCCCCAGTTGATTACTTACTTTAAGGTATTATCTTATTAAATATGAGCTAATGTGCATACCTTTCCAGAACAGAAATTTAAACACTGGGTAGTCCAGGTCCAACATTCTTCTTTCATCTCGAAGTCATATTAGAGTCAAACGTTTTTATATTTGAACGTCTCTGTGTCACTTTCTTATGATTTTATTAATTAAATGTGAACAATCCCCTCGATAAAAACCATCAGTATATAGAGAGGAATGAAAGAAATCTCCACTTCAGTAGCTCTTACAGCCACCAGTATTTTTTTGTAAAATATTTTTTAGGTTTTTATGAGAAACATTAAAAGGAACAAAGAACAGTAACTGTTCCTAAGTAACAGCATGTAACAGCATGTTACTTAGGAAGAGTCTGCCTCGTAGTCACCACTGCAAACACCGAGAGGGATTATATCACGTGACTTATTTTATTTTTATCATCGGAAAATGAGCAAATTATCTGTTTTCAGCTTCTCAAATCTGAGGATTTTATGCTTTTTATGTTTAAAATGATTGTATATGGAATATTTTGATTGTTGGTCAGATAAAATCACGTGGGCTCTGGTATCTTGTGATGGGCACTCAATGTCAACCGCCATTTTTAGACTAAATGATACATTTATTGATAGTGATAATAACTCAGCAGCAGCCCGACAAGCTGTCTGTCTCCAGACGTGAGTGACAACATTCTTGGCATAGTTTTGAAATACAGCACATACTGCAGTAGTACTCTGCCTGCAGAAACACACACACACACACGGCCCTGTTTGATTGCGTTCCAAAAGTAGCTGTAATAGGTGAGAAAAGCCGACTGTGGGAACGCTCCCTCTGCGTGGCTCTCCCAGAGCCCAGTGAACAGTAGGGCCTTTGTGCCGGAGCAGGGCTCTCACTGTCAGAGGACCTAATTCAGCTAATGATCAGGACGCAGCGAACAAGCTGCATGAAACGGATACGGAGCGGAGGGCAGACACTGTACTCGCTCATCTGATTCTCATTCCATCCACCGTTTACTGTACTCGTCCATAAGCCAGAAGGGTCCTCATCTTCCACGTTATCTGTGTACTTGTGGTCTGATGAGTTCAGTGCTTTTTCTGGGAAATGTTTGGCAGGATAAATAATAATAATTCAGGGTCATTTATTGTCATGAAATAACACTGTCATGTATTTGTTGTGTTGAAAATGGACATCAACTGAATTTAGTTGTGCATCCCTAACAACATCACAAAAACAGCTCTACATTCCTGGAGCATTTTTTTATTTATTGTCATTCAATTCAGTTTATTTTGTATAGCCCAACATCACAAATTACAAACTCCCCTCAGAGGGCTTTACAATCTGTACACATACGACATCCCTGACCTTTGACCTCACATCAGATCAGGAAAAACTCCCCAAAAAATAGAAAAAACCCTTTCAGGGGGAAAAAGGGAAGAAACCTTTAGGAGAGCAACAGAGGAGGATCCCTCTCCCCGGATGGACAGATGCAATAGATGTCATGTTTTTTAATTTATTTTGCAGGGACAATGCACACTAATCAACAGTAGGACTGCATGAGCCAGAGTTAGCCAGAGAGGCTAATTTCCATCTGCTGTCCCTGGCCAGATGTTTCTAAGGCAGCCTAAAATAACAAAATCTCAAAATAAAATGGAAATAAAATTCATAGCCAAACTGACAACAACATATAAACAAAACCAATACACAGCAAAAAGAAAGCGTACAACAATAGACCAGAGACATAACGGGCTGCAGCATGCATCAGGCAGAACAAACCCAGCTACAATACAACATACACATAAAAAACAAATGCACATATAGGAGAAACAAGCATCATGACAGAGAGCATATCAATGATTGCACACCTGATTGGCAAGTCATTCCTTCAGGTTATGCTTGAATGTTTTGTACGTGTTTTGTGCACGTATGTGTGGTGGCAGAGCATTCCACGAGTGACCTGCCTTCACAGAGAATGTAGATTTGCTAAACGAGCTTGACCTATATGAAATGATCACCTCTTGTAGCAGATCTAGTGAGTCTGCTGCTTTGACTGCTTTGTTTAACAAATTCACTAAGCGGGGGCGGAGCCATACTATTTAAAATTTAAAAACCAGACACACATCAGTGAATTTGATGATGTTCTCTCAACTCAGGATGTGGTGTTTTGTGAGAATATTGCAGTGATTGTGGCTTTTTTCTGGGTTGCTTATGGAGAATGTGAATATATTTTAATGTTGTGCTGTTGGCTTGTGCCCAGCTGGTTAAGCAGTAGGTCAGATGGGGGACAATCATTGCATTAAAATACAATTTTGCAGGCCGCATGGTTAAACAGTGTCTTATATGTCTAAAATTCATGAGATTACATTTCAAGACCTTTGTCACATAGTTTACCTGTTTTTTAAAAGAGAGATTAGAATCAATAAAAATACCTAAATATTTAAAATCTGACACTACCTGTAGCCTCTCACCAGCAACATAAACGTCTTGCTCCGGTGACACTTTGCAAGCCTTCTTTGTGAAGAACATACAAACAGTCTTTTTAACATTCAGATGAAGGCAGGAATTTGCAAGCCATTTAGTTACATTAGTCATTGTGGACGTGAGTTTAAGTGCAGCTTGTTCTTTGTTCTTTGCATGCACATAAATCACTGTATTGTCAGCATACATTTGAATATCACACCCATCGCAGACATACGGTAAATCATTAATGTATAAACTGAATAAAAGGGGTCCCAAAATAGAACCCTGGGGTACTCCCACAGTAGATCTTAGAGTAGATGATGACACATCACCCACTCTGACACACTGTGTTCTTCCTTCAAGGTAGGATTTCAGCAGGGCAAGAGACTCTTGGGAAAAGTTCAAACTTGACAATTTATTAAGCAGGACATTGTGATTAACCGTATCAAAAGCCTTCTTGAGGTCAAGAAAAAACGCTGCTACCCCCCCCCCCCCCTTATCCATTTTAAGTTTCACTTTCTCTAAGAGGAAGCAGTTGGCTGTTTCAGTCGAATGATTGGCCCTGTAACCAAACTGCATAGGATGAGGATATAACCTGAAGAGGATATGGAGAGCTGTTTAGTAAGTTGCTCTGCAACATATTTCAGCAATTTTGGAAACAGCAGGAAGAATACTGATCGGCCGATAATTGGAGACATCGGTTGAATCTCCTGACTTAAAAATGGGTGTTACTATGGCTGATTTTCATCCTTTTGGGAACACACATTGCCTGAGAGAGTTATTCACAATGTTTGTGATTGGGTGAGCGAGTGTGCCTTTGTGTTTCTTTAGAAAAATATTGTCAATTCCATAAACATCTTTGGCCCTTGAGTTCTTGAGTGAGCCTAGAACTCTGGTGACAGTAGATTCAGTGACATCTTGAATAGAGAAGCATGGTTGATCTTTATTTACTGGTATAGGATCAAGTTTACCAATACTTGAGCTTTGAATTAAAGCCTCCACTGAGTTGATAAAGTATGAATTAAAAGTTGTACAAATTACAACTTCATCTTGTGTAAGGCCCCCGTTCACTTTAATTTTAAGTTGCTTCCTTGAATTGCTGCTATCTTTGTCTGTTAACTTCTTTAGATTATTCCACATCATTTTAGAATTACCTCCTGCTTCATCAATGATTTTAATAAAAAAAATAGCCTTTGCTTTTCTAAGTTCTTTTGTTACAAGGTTTCTCAGCATTATGAATTTCTGCCTATCATTTCCTAATTTAGACTCGAGTGCCAGTTTTAACGCATAGTCCCGTTTTTTCATAAAATTCCAGATGTCACTATTTAGCCATGGAAGTGCGTTCATTTGATTTTGTTTAACTTTGGCTTTTTTAAGGAAATGGTTAATTGTGGTCTGTATTGTGGACAAGAAGATGTTGCTATCTTCCTCAGCACTTGCACATTTTAAACAGTTGCTCCAATTCCTTGTATAGCATCATGAAATGAATTTTGGTCACCTTTCGGTATTCTTAATTGATAAGCGTTTCTGGTAGACGATATTTTAAATGTTTCTTTGTAAGTTTTCTTGTTAAAAGTATTAAATTATGGTCAGACAAACCGGTTACCATATTGTGGGTTTTGATTATTCTTTCTGGTTTATTGCTAAAAATCAAATCAATCTGGGACTGAGAAGAGTTGGTTATTCTTGTGGGGTTGTTCACTAACTGGGTCATATTAAAACAATCAGTTGTATGTTTTAGGGATTTCCTTCCAGACTTATCCTCCCAATTTACATTAAAATCACCCATTAATATAACCTGTTTATCCAAGTCACATTCCTTGAACATGGAATCACCACATTTTGACGATGGTGGTCTGTAGAGACAGATTAGAGTAAAATACATTTGAGGTGATAGTGACACTCTCAGACCCATACATTCCAATGTGACATTACTTAACCACTCAATCTGGCTGCAGTTGAGGCGTTATTTAATATAAAACATTATAATATATTGTATCCACGTACATACAAAGCAACAGAGGGCGAATTTATATTTAGCCACGTTTCTGAGAGACATAGAAAGTCCAGGTTTGAATCCACAACAAGATGTTTTATTTGATCCATTTTAGGCAGGAGACTTCGAATATTCAAAGGCCCCCCAAACAGTCCTTGCGTGTGTATCCAAGAGCGCCTGGGCATGATTAACCATTTTGAAAAGTTTATGTTTACATAATCTTCTGATAGCTGGATTCAGACCACTTTGTTTGACTGGCAAGCTCCTGCTAGGGCCTGGGCCTAGCCTAGTTTTAGCTGGGGTGCTACCACCAGGGCCTGGGTCAAGCACAGTTGGGGTGCCACCACCAGGGCCTAGGCCCAGCCTAGTTGTAGCTAGGGTGCTACTGCTAGGGCCTGGGCCTAGCCTAGTTGTAGTTAGCATGCCGCTACTTAGGCCTGGACCAGACCTGATGGTGGCAGAAAGTTTGTTTCTTCCATCCAGTAGTTCACATGTATCTGGATGAAGAGTAGAGCCACCAATGCATGGCTGTTGTTTAGTAGCCAGCAGTTCCAAAGGAAAAATATCTGTTGTTTCCTTCCTTCCAGTACAATCAAGCCACGCTTGCACTGATTCATGAAGATGATCCTCGGACAAATTACTTTTTTGGTTACGGATAAGGTTTGCTAGTGGACCAGGATTCAGTTGTAAATCCCCACTTAGCAACAGCAGAAACAGTAGAGTGCTGTTTGTTTGCTGTGTACAGAATGAACAGCTTTACAGAGTTACAACACATTCAATGAATATGACAGAAAATATGAATAATGAGTAGGCATGGACCACAATTCAGACCTCCACAATCCATGAAACAGAAGGAGGAAGAGAGGAGTGGGGGCATCAGCAGGGCCATGGCAGGAGGCATCGCGAAAGAGGCCGGACCAATGAGGAATGTAAACAGCAGCAACAAAAGCAATCATGAGCAGATAATATGGATGACATCGTCACATTTAAATCACCTCTGGCTGTGTTTGAGTAGCAAGCATCATGATGTAAACACAGAGTCCACCTCCTCCCGTCCCACCGGAGTCCTGCTCTCTGTCTTGATGTCCGCCCATCAAGTGCAGCTTGATCCTGGACATTGAACACCACACGTCGCAGCCGGTCATTGACTGTCTCAGAGACTGTATGTAGAGCCTTGTTGTACATTGTGGTACAGTGCTGTACATTGTGGTACATTGTGGTACAGTGTTGTACAGTGTTGTACATTGTTGTACATTGTGGTACAGTTCTGTACATTGTGGTACAGTGTTGTACGTTGTGGTACATTGTTGTACAGTGTTGTACGTTGTTGTACAGTGTCGGCGATGCAGAACATCGGGAAAGCCGCTACATGCTGAGCTGTTTGTAAAGTTTATTTGGCGCTTAAGAAACTTATGGATGTGTTTGTTACATTCCCTGGCCATGTCAGAGTTAATGCAATACAAGAGGGCTTTTATGGAATTGCAGGTAATTGAGTTATTCAATATTTCATCATTTAATGAAAATGTATTCCTATTACTTTTCATTACGGAGCTTATCATTATGCCCTATCGTGTTGGAGTGCCAGCTCCTCAGCAGCAGTCAAATACTGGAGTCTTTGGTCCTCCCCAGTCTTGACCATATCGGCCCTCTTTTTGTTTGCTAAAATATGAAGGACATGACACTAACAAGCTGTTCAATACATTACCATGGCACATATTGTATTGCCTCACCATTCTGAATAATGTTCTTGTGCTTAGTTTTGACTTGCTCCCATGTCCTCTTCATGGATGGGTTGAAAGCACTCATAATTATATGCCAGTGTTATTAGTACACCACTGCATATCATTATTGTAGAACATTCCATTAAGCCGACTGCCAGCAGCATTTAAAGAAATATAATCAGATTGATTGGGGTAATGAGGCACTTAAAATTAGCCGATACATTTTCCCAACCTTTATGCTGCGTTCACACCAAAAGCGTTGCGAGTAGATTCCATGAAAGTCAATGCACAGTCGAATGGATGCGAATAAAGAGGATTTTCATCATTTATCTAGACGTAGTCGGTGAAAGTCACCGATCTGTGTGAGCCTACGGGTGATGTTATATATATGTGTGTATATATATATATATATATATATATATATACACATATATATACTGTGTATATATATACTGTGTATATATATATACTGTATATATGTATACGTATATATATATATATATGATATTATTACACTACATTACATGTCATTTAGCTGATGCTTTTATCCAAAGTGACTTACAATAACTGCATTAAATCATGAGTCCAAACTCAGAACAACAAGAATCAAGCAAGTAGAATTTCTTCAATAAAGTTAAACTACAAAGTGCCAAAGTAAGTCCTGATATTAATGTTATGAACACAAACACGAGGGCATTAGATGTTCTGACGTTTATGGGATTTCCACAACAAGTATCAAGCAGGAATGGTATGGTGGTTATTTCTTCCATGGTGGATGGCGGAAGTTATAACTTTCCACAGAGATAAGCCACGGCCCCTTTCCGGCGCGAATGACACGAATAAACCACAAATAAATTAATTTTGCCATGCTTCTTGTCTAGCCCTCGCAGCGGTGGTGGTGTTAGACTTTGCCATGATTATGGTCTGGAATTCCTCATATACGTTCATGATCATCTCCTGCTCGTCAATGGAGAAAAAATAGGCTCTTCCTTTTGAGTTTATTTGCCTTGGTGCTGTTAGAAAATCATGTTTCAGTGATCAACGCTTCCCCTTTTTGAATTAGGACGGGCACACGGAACTATCCTGAGTACTGACGCCTGGTTCAACTATCCTGAGTACTGACGCCTGGTTCGAATTCACAAGATTGTTTGAGCGCGGATCAGCCTTTGAGAAACCGAGAGCCTGACTTCAATCATCGGGTTAATTTAAGATGGCTACAGGTACGAGGAACGGGGCCCAGGTCTCTTTGAAGATTTGGGCTCAATAGTCAACAGTGGCTTAGTGATAGAGCAGGTTTGCCCTTCAATCAGAGGATTGGCAGTTTGATCCCTGGATCCAGTAGTTAATGCTGTGCTCCGTAAACTGTGCATACCTCGTGCGAATACATAGTCCTGATGGCACCTTGATGGTAGCCCCTATCACCAGTGTATGGGTGAATAGTGGGTGAGTAGTTAAAGTCCACCATTTTTCAATCCTATTTCTGACTGCCAGCGGAGTAGTCTAAGGTACTCATCTCACCTCTCCACCTTGGGGCAGTTCGGTGGCGTTTGGTCCAGCAGGCCCGGCGAGGTGGTCGGCTCGACAAGCGATGCAGCAACAGGCTACAAAGGAATTTCAAAGGCAGCTACAAACTGACACTCAAGGCGGCTCGTGACTCCTAGTTTTCAGCGCTTCGATGACTCAGTGAAGCATCAACCAATCGTATGTTTTTGTCTCACTATTCCTGGTCCTCTTCTCTTTTCCCACAGGTCTGCTGTTAGCCAGTTCCCATGTAACGATATAACTGTCATCGAGCAGCAACACTTCAACATGACTCAGACAACGTATCTAGCCACACTGCATTTAACATCATCCATGTGGGAGTGTGTTTGTGTTGTTCCAGCTGATGGTGAATAAAATATCACATATAAAAGTGACAGGGCAGCAGTTTTGTACTGTGGCTCAGTGGTAGAACAGGGCCGTCCTTCAATTAGAGGATTGGCGGGTTCGATCCCCAAGTCATGTCGATGTGTCCTTGAGCAAGACACGTTACAAATTGCTCCAGTAGCTGTGCCTACGGTGTGGGAATGTTAGCTTGCCCTTTAAGTGATCGGAAGACGAGAAAAGAGAAATACAAGTACGGGTCCATTTATCATTTACATGCCGACAATAAACCTCTGAGGCCCAAAAAGTAACCTGACATGGTTCACCCAGCGTGCATTCAGATTTTTGGACGGCCTTAGACCTCTGTCTCTCTCTCTCCCTCTCTCGCTCTCTATCACACACACACACACACACACACACACACACACACACACACACGTATGTATGCTCTTTTGAAGTTAATGACTTCCTCTGGTGGAGTCGACTTCCTTAGAGAACTGGACAAACAGCCAATTAACACACACTAAAATGGAGATAGAAACACGTATATAGACACACACACACGCCGGTCTATTAAAGTTGTAATAGGAGTAAATGACTTTGACTCTTCAGCTAGACCGTGCCGTGAAGCCTGGAACATTTTGTCCACTTGTGTTTCAATAACCAGCGGCCTCTAAACCTGCACCATGACTCTGTAGAGAAGGAGAATAATGTCACTTCAGTGCAGCAGACGCCTCCCAGAAGATCCTTGTCAAACAGGTTGAAATATGCACTGTGGTCACTTTATTAGAAGTAGTTCTAATATTTTAAACATCAGTTAGGAGATTATTTATATATTCCCTGAGTGTCGACATGAAACATACAGTAGGTTGTATGTGAGCTAGAAGGGTACAGTCATCAGCTGTAAACCTGTAACTCTGCTGCTCTCCAAGCCTCTGCTTTGTGGAGTGGAACACACAACTCCGCCTGTGGATGGAGCGAGGCAGAGCAGCTCTTCTCAAAGAATTGTCTCAGTGTCGGTGACCAGCTGGGGAGGTTTCATGGTGGTATCTTCTAAATCATTTAGTTTCACCCTTCATCTTTAAAGGGCGCTTTTCTTTCTTCTCACTCTCTGAACTGTTGTGGTGTGTGTGTGTGCGTGGTCAACAAACCATTAGAGTAGTCATCAGCCGTTAAGCACACATGGGTGGAACCTTAAGAAAACAGTTATTATGCAACCTCAGACTCCTACCTGACGCGACCTCTGACTCAGCCCGACACACTCGCTGTGTCCGTGCAGTGGCCTTTAGGTTCTCTTGCTAATAACAGAGCAGTCGCAGTAATCACATACTGCACCGACTAAAAGAGCTGGTTAGCCCTCCTGCTGACCCTCCTATCTTTCTGTTCCTCCAAAAGAAAGCGCGAATGAGAGTTTGGTCGTCTGGGTTATTTTCAGCACTGAAACTCATTCTCATTCTTCAGCATTGCTCCCTCTTTATGAGTTTGTCGCGGTGATCGTCTCTCCTCTCTGCCTCTGGTGGTGTCTGCACATGCAGATGGTTCAGGTGAGAGATTATATGAGGATTACTGGCCTTTTGCCTGTTGGACCAGCGTCATGGCAACAGACGGGTTGGGAAAGACACACATTGTGTTTACATGATGTGCAACTGAAGCGCAAGTGGAGGAACCTTGTCCAACTATTGTTGTGCGTGCGTGTTATGGCTTATAAAATGATGGATTTATTAATTTTTATTATTTATTTATTAATTCCCAAGAAGTCAAATGGTTGTTTGCCCTCTTTGAGTGCAGACTACACAACTCTGAAGTTGAACTGTAAACTCCCCAGTACAATTTATTCTACCTGCTATGTGTTCGTGCATGCGTGAGATCGGTCGGAGCAGTTGGATGATGTCATGCTGAAGCAGAGCCGCCAGCTTCTGTCCGTTTGCATCTGTGTCTTTAAGGGTTGTAAATACTAAGCAGGAGAGGTGAATTGATCCTGGACAGGAGAATCTGTTGCTCACTCTGGAAAAAGATGGTGGTAACAAAGAGCGTGCACACAAAGCATTACATTTGTACTGGTTCTACGTCTCCAAACGCTTCACTCGGCTACAGACCACAGAGATGTTCCCATACCTGAACTTGTGTATTGGCCGAAGCCGTTCCAACACCAGTGTGTTAAACGTGTGTGCGTGTTCATACAGTATGTGTCTATAGGTATCTATTATGTGTGTATATATGGTGGGCAACTGTAGCTCAGTGGTGAGCAGGGTCGTCCTTCAATCAGAGGATCGGTGGTTTGATCCCCGGCTCCACTAGTCCATGTCGATGTGTGCTTGAGCAAGGCACTTGACCCTAAATGTCTCCCGTAGCTGTTCTACACTGTGTGAATGTTAGTTACTGCTGATGAGCAGGTTGCACCTTAGCTCCTCCCATCAGTGTGTGAATGTGTGTGAATGTTAGTTACTGCTGATGGACAGGTTGAACCTTAGCTCCTCCCATCAGGGTATGAATGGGTGTGAATGTTAGTTACTGCTGATGAGCAGGTTGAACCTTAGCTCCTCCCATCAGTGTATGAATGGGTGTGAATGTTAGTTAGTCCTGATGAGCAGGTGGAACCTTAGCTCCTCCCATCAGTGTATGAATGGGTGTGAATGGCTGAATGTCATCATGCAGTGTTAAAATGCTTTGAGTGGATGGGAGACTAGAAATCTAGTCTCCCATCCACTACAGTACAGGTCCATTTACCATACCGATTTTCTGATTTAGCGGATGTTTCCAATAATTGGCCGATAAAACAATGTTCAACACACCCTCGAAACGTGTCTATCGATCTAATGTTATTCTAACACGGGTATTGATGTGGAGGTTATTTTCAGTGCGGTTATGTGTGAACCTTATTAGACTGCCAACAAACTAGTAATTAGCCCGCTACACTCAAGTGACAGTTAAGCTGCTTATTGGCCAGCTGGAGATTAACCAGAAAGTCCCCACTTCACAGGGGTTCACACACACACATACACACACACAGGCAGAGTCAGTCATGTGACGCTTAATGAAGTAGGGACAGTCTGTCAGCTCATTACCAAGCTCGTTCTACTTCAGCAGAACGTAACGTGTTTCATCAACCAGAGCAGCACGTTACAGTCCAGGGAAAAAACAAACATTAAGTAATGTGTCACGTAATATTTAGAATGCCAGAATTGCGTGACACTTTCACTTTCAGGGCCGAGATGGAGCCGGTCGCTGCGCACTGCTGCAGAGGAAATGAGCACAGAGAAGGCCCCGAGTGCCCACTTGTTGAGAAGTGTACAAATATGTTTGGTTCATTATGAAACTGTGGCGGCACAAAATAGACTTTGCCGGGACACAGGTTGAACCTATCGCTGTCCTTCATGTCTTGTCCTCTGTCCCTATCAAAGGCATATTATGGGAAACGATGCTTGAATAAGCAACGCAAAAGTTTGATTTTGGCTTTATTGTTTGACCAGTTTGCAAACGAGAGTAAATGTGTTGAGGTTGAGGGCTAACCAGAGAGTAACTCTGTCTAAATGAATGAGTTTGGAGTTTGTAAACTTACAAAATACAATGAAGAACAAATGCTCCATCAACGTTAGCTTAAACTGTGGTGTGCTGGACTCTCTCTGACCACAGACTATATCAGAAGTGGACGTAGTCATCGTGACCTCACACATTAGTTTGTTGTCTGATGTTATGAAGCCTTGATTTCGCCATTGCCATCTTGGCTTTTTTGCAACCAATGAACGGAAGTGACCATATTTAGAATGCGGAGGAGTGACGTAGTAGCAACCTGTCAATCACAGAAAGCCCGCCCCCAAAATGAATGTCATGCTGTATTGAAGAAGACTTGAAACTAGAGATTGATGAATGAATGTTAACTGAGGGAATAAATCAAGAGAGCAGTAGAGTCATTTATATAGACTTCTATACAATCAGAGGAGTCGCCCCCTGGTGGTCAGGAGAGAGAATAACGGTTTTAGAACATTTCCGCTTCGGCTTCACTTGGCAGAGCTGGAAGTTGCTGCCTGGCCCCCCACACAGTATGCGCGGCCTGAAAGTTACAACAGTTGTGTCATGTCAGTAGCTTATGTTAGAGTAGATAAAAACACTGTCAAAAGCATTCCTTACATTTTTGTCCATGTACTTTTTGGGATGCTAAAAGATGTCAAACGCCTCTCCTCTTGTAGAACCCCATGCATCGCTACAGTATGTGGAGAAATCCATAGACAAACCTGCTGCGATATGTTGTGCTTGCTAAGCTGTGATTGGACAACTGCTGTTCAGAGGAGAGGTTCAGAGGCAAATGATCAGTGGGCAGTGTATATAAAATGCATCGGGCGTATATGATGACTTGTGTTTGATAGTGCCAGACTTTCTATATTAGTATATTAATGTAGGTCTAACAGCCCAGGTCAAATGACTTCTAGCCTAATCTGTGTTGCAGATATTCTGCAGTTAAGTGGGAAATTCTAAAAATATGAAGCGGCAGCAAACATTCCCTGGATAATGATAAAAATAACCTTATCCAAGTAACAGGAAACGGGTCACACGCAGACACCCAGATAGAGGCTTCAGCACTGTTCTTCATTCTCTGCTGCTACGCGTCAAGAAATAGTTTCTCACAGACGCAGCACTGAAACTCAGGCGATTGAAACAGCGGTGTTGTTTTGAAACTATAAAATCTAGTGAATATCAAAGCTAGCCATATCATCAACTGTTTAAACAGTCGATGTGTGTGTGTGCGTGTGTGTGTGTGTGTGTGTTTTACTTCAGATCCTCCCATAACGCTGCCATGTGGTCTCTCTCTGTCTTTGAACTGTAGTGTGCGTATCAAAACACAGGCATTTTCCACATTTGTAATGGCTGTCAAAGCCAAGGTTAACATAAGACCCCTTTCTTCTGATGGACCAGAGGAAATGCTGTGAATGTGTGATGTTTGTAGAGAACCAGTCGGATGTGCAGCATTACGACATCAATCCCTGTCTGTTCTACAGAGATCTCTGGCACTTCTTCTACACAATTAGTCCTTCCTGACTAATTTAAACCAGGGTGGAACAGAAGGTTTTTCTGCTTCATGAAGTGTGTTGTGTGCAGAGCATGTTTGATAAGGTTGTTGTCTTTCAAGATAAAATAAAGGACTCACCGGTAGTATTACATCTGTTCTTTTATACTTAAATTGTCCCTACTTGACACAACAGTTTTTAGACATTTTTTAGACCGGTAATCCAATTTTGTCTGTCTGTACGCTATGAAATATTAACTTGCATTAAACTTGCTCCCAAAGATAATCCATCCCATTCATCATTGACTAACCTTATTCTGATGACAGTAATACTGCTGTGGGAGCGGCCTTGAACGCACCAGCAGAGGGAGGCCTTTCAACACAGTGCTCACCACATGATGACACTGAAACAAGAACGGACTGTTACTGCTAATGGCATTTCACTGTGATTGACGGGCAATCTGCAGGAAGTTCTGAGTTCAATCTTCTGTACGGGAATGAACTCAAACTAGTTTGGGCCTGGTAGGCAGGACGATTTAAAATGCATGTTATGCTTCGGAAAATGGCCAGCTGTCAGAAAGTGTCCAACGGTTGTAGTTAAACTGCTGTAGAACTTTAAACCCGCTCTAGAGTTAATTGAATCCTGTAAGAAATCCGCTTTGCAGATGATTTATGAGGGAGGAAAATTCATAGAACACTTTTGTTCAGACCTCAGGGGAAGCACACAGCGGTTTGACACCGCTTAATGTAAAACAAGTTTTGTTTGTGAGTGGAGAAATATATAATTCACTATTGCAACTAAAATCAGTCATGCTCACTTATATTGTTGAATAGTTAAAAGTCAGATGTGGCCCCCTTATAGAGGTTGATGCCGAGAAACATCCCGAATACAGCAAAATAATGACCACACATAGATTATATGTTATGTATTTTTGATATATATATATATATATATATATATATATATATATATATATATATATATGAGAAGTAGAGTAATTTTCTCATAGACTTCTATACAACCAGAGGAGTCGTCAGCATGAAGCTGCCACTACCAGGCTTTATGGAAGGCAATGTGTTTTCTGATCATACACTGTCTTTCAGTCAACTCAAATTTCCCAAAAACTCGATTTGTGGTCTCAACACTATCCCAGATATTACCTTTTTTTTTGTTTTACATCAGCCTCCGGTCTCAACGTCGAGATCTCTTAAACAGTGTATTGTGTTGATCGCGGTCAACAGAAAAACCTCCTCATGACATCTTTGTGTCTCGGTGTGAGATGCAGAGAGCACCCTTTTTATGTGTGTGAGTCAGATGCTTCCTTTGTGTGAGTGCAGGTGAAAAAAGCAGCTGCTCTTCACAGATAAACACAGAGCGCTCACTCCCGTCTCACACACCATGGATGTCTCTTTGTCCATAGAAATGGGGTAATGATTCAAGCACTCCACTTGAAGCTGTTAGCCGGTGTCAAGACTGAACACAGCGCTGTGGAGAAAAATGCAAGGGACTGCTGTGTCGGAGTGGCCGCCTGCTGTTTTCTTGGTGAATCTGTTTGAGTGAAAGATCCATGAGGCCCATCATCAGACGCTAAATCTATGCACAGTGATTTATAATACTATGAGATTGTTACTGTGATAATCATGTCGTCCTCTCTTTCTTACGACAATCAAAAGACGAGCCTCAAAAAGATTTTTCCGCCGCAGAAACCCTGAGGCTTCCTCCGACGGTAACCTCCAGTTCTGAAAAGTGACTCCAATGCTGAACTTTCTTAAAACCTCCATTCTCTCTCTGTCTCACTGGCCACCAGGGGGCGACTCCTCTGGTTGTATACAAGTCTATATAAATGACTCTCCTTCTCTCTTGATTTATTCCCTCAGTAAACATTGTAAACATGAGTTTATGGTCTCAATCTCTAGTTTCAAGTCTTCTTCAATACAGCGTGATGTTCATTTAGTAAACGATGGTCCATTTAATGAAGCAGGGTATGCTTTAGAGGTGGGGCTGCTAAATATTTCAGTGTGTTGTCACTTCACCAAAGTTAATTGTGTCATTCTGGTCACCTGAACATGTCTTATTCAGTGTTCGGTTCTACTGATCTCAACCCTCTCGTGTCACTTCTGCTCCCAATATAACAAGCGGGTGCTGGACAAAAAACTAAAATGATATATTGTTGCATTTTAATTGTGGATCCTGATAACTCGGACCTTTTACAGATGAGTAAGCATGAAACTAAACGTACTGACGGGTAACTCGCATCATCACGTGGGGAAATCCCATTGTGGTGTCTGACAGGAGGTTCTGCAGCACTTTAATACTTCTGATGTGTACGTTGACTCTGCGACTGGTGAGCAGGGTCATCCTTCAATCAAAGGATCGGTGGTTCGATCCCCGGTTCCACTAGTCCATGTCTTTGGGCAAGACACTTAACCCCAAATTGCTTCCACAAGCTGTGCATGATAGCTCCTGTCATCAGTGTGTGAATGGGTGAATGATGACATATATATATATATATATATATATATATATATATATATATATATATATATATATATATATATATATCTTTTCTAGTCTTCCGACCACTCAAAGCTCTTTAACACTACAAGTACAGACCATTACCATTGAAGTTATTTAGTGTCACAAAGAGCTCACAAATAAATCTTTGTTCATAAGCATTTTTTGTTTCATTGTGGAAATATTACTATTTAACGCGCTTGTTCTGATGTGATATGACATCAACGAACTGAATCACTTGCTGAAACCAGTCGTTAATTTCTCAGTTGAGTTGAGCTCTGTCACGTGTGCCAGGAGGTCGTTCGTTGTGTTTCTATTCAATTTAAAGCATCTTGTTGGAAATAAGTTGCATTTCCATCAACTGCTTGAGTGAATAAACGTGGTTATTGTAGTTTGGTCAGAAGGCTGTTTTGAACAAGATACAAAACAAATCAACTTGGCCATCCAGTCATATCAAACCCACCTATGGAAGTTTGAATTGTGCTTTCATGTCAGTTAGTATTGGAGGTGTTCCATGCTGCCCAAGCTCTCACATGTTATTGAGTGGATATTTGAGTAAGCGCAAACAGCTGACCAGTCATGTGAGGTAAATGTTTACTACGTCCGATTTTATGTGGCAACATCCTCGCATCAACTATTTTTTGGCAAAAACCAGCATCAAGCAAGTGTTGAAGAAAGTTTTCCCTCAAATGTTGCCGTTTCCATACAGCTTTTCTCATACTTCATAATGTGCATATACATATGTGAATGGTTCATAGGAGGAATGGTGTGTACTACATACATGGCTGATTTGGGATGTGTTGTTAACATACCAAGAAACAATGTTCATATAAACAGACAGTTTTGATAAAAATCTAAATAATTCAGTTTTTCCTGTGTAATAGAGATGTTATGAATATATTATGTGTTTATTCAGAGGCCTTGGGAAAACAAAAACAAACTTATGTAATAAAAGTTACCAACTAAATCTTTAAATCCTCAAAACAAAGAAAAGGCAGTGAATGAATTCTGTTTGTAAAAATTGATATTGATACTGTGGTGGGAGGATGTTGGGTTAAGAATGGTGTGTGTGTGTGTGTGTGTGTGTATGTGTGTGTGTGTGTGTGTCGGTGGGTGTGGGGTCTGAAACAATATGCTCAACAGGGAGAAGGGGGGGCTGGAAAAACCGGGGGATGTCAGTGGGGAAGAAGAGGAGGGAGGACCGCCTTGCTTTTTCCCTTTTCCTCCCCCTCCTCTTCTTATCAGTATGTGTGAGACGGAGAGAGGATCAGTAGGTGAGCGGACGGAGGATTAACAACGGCGACGGTGGCTATGGGGGAAGAGAAACAGGGAACTAGACCGGGATAGAGAAAGACACCAAGGAGTGAGTGGGTAAAACAGAAAGTGAGAGACCGGAGAGTACAGCAACTAGGAGTCCACTTGGAGCGAGGACGTGCGCTTGTTTCTGGAATTGGGTGGACCCCTCGCTCGGAAGACTCGACATCGACCACCACAGCTACCATGTACAGTGGATATGGAGGTATGAACCAGCTCTCCAATCATTAACTCTCTGCTTGTCAGGACGAACTTACAGTTTCTGGTTCACAGGTTTTGTAACTCATTCGAGTTGATGGCCAAACAAACAAACAACAACACGCCCTGTAACTTGTTTAGAGCAACGTTTGTTTGTTGTAGTCATGTGACTTGACCATGCCACTGTTTCACTGCCAGGCCGTCATCGCTGGGTTTGATTATGAGTTCACTTTTTGGATATGACGTACATTGACACGTTTATGGTTATTGTGATTGTTGCTCCAGTCCATATAACACATATCACTCCTAACTACTACAGCCTGGTCAGCGCCCCTTATGAGTGATAACAACATACCAAGGCAGCCTTTATGAGAGGCACCGGGCCTTTACCTAACTCCAACGTAAACCCATGGATGTCAGTATCAGACGGACAGAGCCACTGTGAGAGGCCAGGTGGAGCGGGTGGGGGGTGAGGTCGGTGAGGTCAAATGCACACTGACATCACTGATCGTGTTCCGTGTGACTTTCATTTATTCTTCCATAGTTTTGTCATGGAACTTACGTACTTAACTAGCAGCAGTTACGTCAATAATGCTTAGTTTGTGACCAAACCTACTTATTTTATGAACAATAACAAGTAACAAACTTACTTATGTTACCCAAAGCACAAGGTTTTTTTAAACTTAACCACGTAGTTTTGTTTTGCGTAAGGAAACTAACGTACGCAGTTTGTTGTGAAAAGAGTGTGTACACGTCGTCGCTGACGCGTCCAAAAGTGACACTGGAGGATTTCCAAGAGCTTCGTAGTTTGAAGTAGAAACACGGACCACGTGTCAGTATTTGACGAGTTGGGAGAACGTTTTACAAATGTAAATGTTCACGATGTGAGAAGGTGTATTAGGCTGAGGTTACCAGCAAGAGTGTTCCCAAAGCAACAGCAAATACACTGAGCAGGCCTCTTGTGTTTGGTTGAAGTATGATCAGGTGGACTTGAAAAGGAGTCAATGAGTAATAAAGGCCTGTTTCTGCCAACAGCTTGGCTCTAAAGGGCTGGATTTGTAAATGCATCACACAGTTGGTGTGTGAACTCCTCTCTTCTTTTTCTGAGTTACCAGCAGATATGTGTCAACAATGATTTACTCAAATAATGATTAACAGCATTACAATTTAAGGAAGACCTTAAGTATAAATCGTTTGAGAGGAAACATCTGTCTGTCAATGTAAACAGGAAGTCACTGCTGCGCCGTACACTGAACATGACGCCCAGAAAACGAGCTTGAAGAGGGCAAATGAAATATTAAACTTTAGTTTTCTCTATATCTGAATACATGCAGACATGTTTACGTGTCAGCGTGTATGTAGTTATAATATCTGATTATGGGCGACTGTGACATCGTGGTTAGCAGGTCTGTCCTTCAATCAGAGAGTCGGTGGTTCAAACCCCGACTCCACTAGTCCATGTCGATGTGTCCTTGAGCGAGACACTTGACCCCAAATGTCTCCTGTAGCGGTTCTACGGTGTATGAATGTGTGTCGCTTTGGATAAAAGAGTCGGCTAAATGAAATGTAATTACGCAGCTTCAAGTCTAATGCTTTTGAAATATGAATTTGTAATTTGAATGTGTATTGGTGTAAACAATTATTTTATTCAATACAATCTCGGCATACAGTAGTATCTGGACAAAATGAAGGTTATAGTTGAAACATATCATAGTAGAAGTTGACCAGTGAGGCCTGCGTTCTATAACTCTTATGATATAAAAGTCATCACATCATAATTAAAAAGCATTTGGTTTTAAAAACAAACCTTTCAACCACATTACCTTTTATGCACTCTGTAAATATTCAATATCAACTCATCTCTACTGCACGGAACGACTAGTTTGTTGCAACTTGTTTTCTTGTCACTGCTGGAGAACTTAATAATAATAAATAATAAAGCACTTTTCATTCAAAACGAATGTCAGTGCTACAGAGCCAGTAGATGGTTAAAAACAAACTATAACTTATGCCGTATCCAAATCTGCGTTGTCATATTTTAATTACCATTAAATTCACTGTGGTATGAAAATGAAATGATCAAGACTTATACATTATAATTACTATTATTATTACTACTTACTATTAGGCTGATACAATATGCCCCTTTATCGTTGTTAACTTTTATTTTGTACTGTACTAAAATGAAGACAGTGCAGTATTGGTTTCCTGGCAGGTCAATAATATCCAGCATGCTCCATTAGCCTCAAGTTCTAACTTCTTACTCCTGTAGACATGATCCTTAATGATATCTCAATATGAGAATGTTGTTTCGATAATAAGAATCGTTATAAAATTACAAAACACTTTTGCTCTCAAGAGAAGAAGAAACCTAAAGTTTGATGGAAAGTATTGCTCTGAAATGTGGCGTCTATTTGGTGTATGCTACTGCAGGATTCATCTGGTTTGTTTTAGCCATTGTTATGGACTTATCATGTGTGTATGTATATATATATATATATATATATATATACATGGTCATGACCTCAATCATTTATACATTATCGACTTATCGTACGATATATATTTGATGAGCTCAATTATTTTTTGGTTATCTTTATAATTGTTGCTGACCTTGATAATGCCGGTTGTGTCGTCAACATGGTGCCTGAATAAACCCCAGGGGTTCCCCTACTATTAGAGGACTTCTTTAACATTGCTTTGGTAGTGTGCTTTTTAGTTTATACATGTTTAATCATCATATTTTTATATTTGTTTCACATTCCAACTCCACTGTCTGTATATCTTTTAAGAATCAAGTAATCTGCATACTTCCCCTTTAACAAACATACAAGAGACTGATATCGATCTCTTCATCTCTTTCTTGGTCAGAAAGCAAAAAGGTTATTCTTCCAAACTATTCCTCGAAGATGTTGGATATTCTTCTAGTTTCCAGGCAGCCATTGGTTTGGATTCTGTGAATATGAAGCTGCGGCGTCTACTTTTACTATCTATCGTTGCATGCTCACAGCTATGGCCCGTTCAGATTTATTAAAAGTTATCCTTTTCCTGGAAGTGAGCGAGCATGTCTGTACAGTAAAGCTGTTGGGTTATTCCTGTGACTCACTATAGCCATAAACTGACCCTGCCCTCCTCTCAGGATGTTACTCCCTCCTGGGTTTCCTTTTCCTAAAGACAGTAATGGGAGGGCGGGGAGTTGGGAAACTAAACTGTACTTAATATGTGTGTGTTGTGAGGGGAGGAATATGTAGGAGCGATCCTTTGTTCACCTTGCTGAATACACAGTGTTGTCAGAGGCCACATTTCACCAGGACAAACCATTAGCTCGTCATGTCACTTCTACATTCACAGTCTCAATAAGTCTGTTCACATCTCTCTGTTCTTACCTCAGTAGTTACAGGTACAGAGGATTAGACTGACCTCAACTCATTTGTATACCTCGACCATCTCTAGACTCCAGGCATTTCCACACAGAGAGTTTCTGCTTGGAACCAAGCTCAGAGTAAATCCTTGTGTTCCTCACCAAACACGCAATTTCCTGCAGTGGAAGAAACCATGTGGAGTCGATGGGCCGCCCCCTAATGGTTTGTATCATTAGTTGAGAATCCCCCCCGAGTGGACTGGGTCAATAGAGACGCTGCCCTTTAGTAACGCAGGACAAAAAAGCATGGCAGGCTTCTCTACTGGTGTCATCAGGACACAGATGTCATCAGCCCAGGGTTCTATAACTGAACTATAAGCAGAAAGCACACATTTTTCATTTCTCTGACCGTATGAAAATCCCATGTTTTAATTTCACGGATGATGATGATGCAGGGCATTAAAACCTCTTGTTACTGGTGCAACATGACTCATGTACGCTGCGTCCTGTGTTTAACGCCGCGTGATTGGGTTAAAGGCACAATTCAACAAGGCAATTCAAAGTGCTTCACATAAAACCATTAGAAGCATCAAAACATAATGCAAAAGAAAACAAGATTTACAAACAATTATGGACATTCTTTAAAGAATAAAAGTTGCAGTGCAGTTAAAGAAATAAAATGCAGAAAATGATTGATATCCTTGAATCTAAAATCTATCTATAAAGGCAACAGTAAACAGAAAAGTCTTCAATCTGGATTTAAAGGAGCTGAGGGTCTCGGGGGGGTCCCTGATGGACCTTGTTCCAGATACAAACTAAATGCTGTTTCTCCATGTTTAGTTCTGACTCTTGGACCAGGAAGTAGACCAATCCCAGACGACCTGAGGGGTCGGGATGGTTCATAAGGTAGCAGCAGATCACACATGTATTTAGGCCCTAAACCATTCAGTGGTTTATAAACCAGCAGCAGGATTTTAAAGTCAATTCTTTGTTGGACAGGAAGCCAGTTCAAAGACCTCAGAACTGGAGTGATGTGATCCACCTTCTTGGTCTTAGTGAGGACTCGAGCTGCAGCGTTCTGAATCAGCTGCTATTTGAAAGAAATACAAACGAGACCGATGGTTTCCCACTGTGTGGAGCCGACAACGCGCAGTGGAGATGGCTCTCTACGCTCGACGAGCTGAACTCAAGAAGCATGAGAGTGAAAGTACCATCTTCACTGCTAGAGCTTGGACTGTTGCTGAACAATTCCACGTAAAAGAAATGTAACACAAAGAGGACCATTTCGTATGTGAATGACTGTTATTGGAGGAAACAGGAAACCTGTAGTTCAACCAGACAATCAGATGTGTTCTCCCCTTCCTATGTCAAATGTAGTCTCATCATGTAGTTTTATTTGTAAGACACTTTGGTCTACATTTGTAGTTTTTATAAATAAAGGGTAGTCTCATAGCGCAGGGTTAGGGTTACATGAGGAGTTCAACTGTGATTGTTTAATTATTATTGTCAGACCTTGCACTCATAGCCTGCCACACTGTTACCAACATTAACCAATGCGTGTGTTTTAACCTAACCTATAGACCTTTAGTCACCACGGAGCATTGCATTTATTGAAAATATTTAGTTATTATAGCAAAACTCCTCTGGTTGTATAGAAGTCTATATAAATGACTCTACTACTTTTGATTTATTTTTTCAGTAAACGTTGTAAACATGCGTTTATGGTCTCAATCACTAGTTTCAAGTCTTCTTCAATACAGCATGATGACCATACATTATGGTCCATTTAGAGTCAAACAGACCATAAAGCAGGGGATGCATTGGGGTGGGGCTTGCTGTGATTGATAGGTCGCTACCACTGCGTTGTCCTGAACCCAGACTGCGGTCCGCTATTAGTCACCCCTGCTTTAGAAGACCTCATTATTCAGGAGAAGCTCTGCTCCTGGCCAGAGGAGGAGGAGACGCAGGAGAAGCTCTGCTCCTGGCCAGAGGAGGAGGAGACCCAGGAGAAGCTCTGTTTCTGACCAGAGGAGGAGACGCAGGAGAAGCTCTGCTCCTGGCCCGGGGGAGGAGACGCAGGAGAAGCTCTGCTCTTGGCCCGGGGGAGGAGACGCAGGAGAAGCTCTGCTCCCGGCCAGAGGAGGAGGAGACCCAGGAGAAGCTCTGCTCCTGTCTGGAGGAGGAGACGCAGGAGAAGCTCTGTTTTTGACCAGAGGAGGAGACACAGGAGAAGCTCTGTTTCTGACCAGAGGAGGAGACACAGGAGAAGCTCTGCTCCTGTCTGGAGGAGGAGACGCAGGAGAAGCTCTGCTCTTGTCTGGAGGAGAAGAAGCTCTGCTCCTGTCCGGGGGAGGAGACGCAGGAGAAGCTCTGCTCCTGGCCCGGGGAGGAGACGCAGGAGAAGCTCTGCTCCTGGCCCGGGGGAGGAGACGCAGGTCGAACGCTGCAAGGAAGCCAGATCTGGGTCCGCTGCAGGCTGGTGTAGTCTGAGCTGAAGGAGTTTCTGGTGAACCTGCGTGCCGTAAATAGTTTTGTCTGATTTCGCAAGGAATCCAGTCCTTATTATTTTCACTGCTGGTCTTGTTTACTTATGTAGGTCAAATAGAGGCTTCAGTATTATACTGAGACGGTTTCATAACCTGATAAAAGTTCCTCACAGTAACCTTAAAGAGCCAACATATGCCTTCAGACGACCAACACCAATTTGTTTAGATGAGGTTTAGTGTAGTAATCCTCTTTAATTTGAACCTCTGAGCTTTGGCTGATTCCAAATCCCACCTTCAATGTTCTTTATAAATATGTAGTAGTCCTCTTGACTATTTATATTGCACAACCAATTATTCCTGAAAATGAGATCAGAAGGAGAAAATATTGTGGAAACCTTACTTGACCAAGGGCTACTGTGGGTGCTGTGTCCCAGTTGAAGATCTTCACTGTGGCAACTGGACCAGGCGGTTCCACATCTCTGCCTTTACAAGACATGACCTCATGATCCCATGTCACCGTCAATTGCCCACTTAGCGGTGTATTTATGCTCACGAAGAAATCCCTTCATGGCTGTACTCTGGAAAGTATTACTGTCATGGGCATTTTTAAAACCCCGTTCAGATGAAAGCCCATCATTGCCAGTAAAACCAAGGTCAGGACACAGTTTCCTTTTATTCATAACAGATCCTAACGATCTACCTGCTGACTCTAATGCTTTAAAGGCATTGGTCCAAACTGTAAGACACAGTTGCTCTGCTTCTCACATCGCTGTGTAATCTGTGTTTCTATAACAAGCTTTCATTTATACACCATAAACCCAATGTATTTAGCATTATTACCTCAATTCTCCTCTTTATAACAGAATACTAAAGTTCATATTATCAATTGATATGCCGAGATTTTATTTCTCGTCAAGTCATTGACATAAAAGGCAAATAAAGTGGGGCAGAGCACATCTCCCTACCCAAAACAGTCAAAGGTCTTCTTGAAATCACAAAAAACAACAAACGTGTTTACCTTCTTTAATCTGGCTCTCACCACAGAGGATATGACATAGATATTGTCATATCGAAGAGTGTTGTAACTCTGTAATACGTTTCATCTGTACACATTATTATGGACGAATTTAGGTCTCTTCTCTGGCTGTTTCTGAAGCCGGTCCTGGGTCCTGGGTCCTGGGTCCTGCCCCCCCTGCCTCCTTGCCCCTGCTTCCTGCATCCAGGCCCTGGGCTCCTTTCCAATGGCCCTGCCTCCTCCTTTGCGATGCCTCCTGCCTAGTGGGCCGGCTTCCTGTCTATGTGGTCCTGCCTCCTCCCATTGGCCCTGCTGGTGCCCCCCCCCCCCACCCTCTCTATCTCCCTCTGTTTCATGGATTGTGGAGGTCTGGATCGTGGTCCATGTCTACTACTCCGGGGAGAGGGATCCTCCTCTGTTGCTCTCCTGAAGGTTTCTTCACGTTTTTCCCTGTGAAAGGTTATTTTTGGGGAGTTTTTCCTGATCCGATGTGAGGTCAAAGGTCAGGGATGTCGTATGTGTACAGATTGTAAAGCCCTCTGAGGGGAGTTTGTAATTTGTGATTCTGGGCTATACAAAATAAACAGAATTGAATTGAATAGATATGAGTAATACATGCACGGTTTTCCCTGAAACCATTCTGCTCAGCTGAAACTAGGGCCAAAGACACGCACCAACACCGGGCCTTTAGCTTTATCCATTCCCGTCTTCACCCCTCTATGGGCCACCCCCCATCCAATGATTTGTAATCTAATTGTAGAATGTGTTCTCTATTTGGACATTATTGTACATAGTATAGAATTAGTATATCATTTAGTCATTTCCTTATAAAGAAGGTCACAAGAAGATCATAACTATGGTCCACATTATCCTGTGTTTTCTATTCATTTTCCAATTGATCTATAACCTCAACAAGAGCTTCAAAGCTCATCTTAGAAGACAAACATTAAATGAACCGGAAAGTTTCTTTCTCCTCTTTTTACTTGCTGCTGAGAGTCTACACTGTTCTGGTTGTTAAAGAATTCTCCCGTTTGGAATGTTCGACGCCATGAGCGGTCAGTAAGTGTCCTCCCATTATCCATCAAATGAATACCTTTATATCCAACCCTTCAGCTGGTGTGTGTGTGTGTGTGTGTGTGTGTGTGGGGGTGGGTGTGTGTGGGTGTGTGTGTGTAAGTGAAGCCTCTCTGGATTTAACATTCCTAGATACACACACCCAATTTTCCCAGGGGAGCATTCACACCCACAAAAACTGGTTCTGAGAAGAGACCACTTCCAGTGGGCATACCAAACAACATACTGGCTAGTTAGCTATTCGTATGGCCTTGTGCTGGAACAATGGTCACAACATGTACTGTGCACTGTTCATGCAAGGTTAACATAGTTTATAATTTTAATAATAATAATGTGTTTGTTTTAGTTATAATGTCTCGGAAGCATTTGTAGCTTCATACATGGTTGGAGAACTGTGGAGGCTACGATGACCTCAGCTGAATAGCTCGATGGTTAAATGTAATTTCATCCACTCCAATATTTGAATAACGTTCTTGTTTTTTAATTCCACAAGAATAAATTGTATGTGGAAAAACAACAGGGATTAATTGGGAATCAATCGTGACACAGCGCCATCTCCAACATGATCAAGTCTGTTCAGTTTCTATGGTTCAATGTCACGAGAGTTGGCGGAAATTCATGTTGTCTCCTTATTTGGGCTATATTAAAGCTAAAAGTTGAATGAATTTACATTAATTCTTATTGAATTTGTATTATTTAGGACAATATTGTTTCAGTTTGATTTTATTCGGCTACAATATTGTTGACCTTTAATTTATTTATATATATATATATATGTATTTATATATATATATATATATATATGTATGTATATATATATGTGTGTGTATATATATATGTGTGTATTTATTTATTTATATATATATACTTCTGTGTGATTATTGATTGTATGTTGCGTCATATGGGTGGCATACACAGTATTAGACGTGTTATAACGCGGTTAGATTAACCAGGATGACCAACCATTCAAAGTTGACCTAACTCCCACACACATCCACCTCTATGGTTCTCTGATCAACGGAAAGCTAACAAAAAAGGTTATCCACATATTTTGGTCCAAAATCAATCCATAAGCTATATATATAAGCAATATAGTCAATCAACAGTGTATCAAATTATCTCATTCTTAAATGGAGGAAATGTTTTCATCTCGACAAGTGTTTTTATCGTTTTTATCATCCAGCCCTAATGTAAAAGTTTAGATTTCAAAGATTATGATTCACCCTCTGGGGACCGTGAGTATGCGCAGCAGTTGCCATAACGACGTGGGTAGTATTTGTTGAGATCTCTTCCTTCCGCTCTCCTTAAGTCATCCTAAACAGTGTAACGGAGACTGTGTTTAGGTCCCAGGCTGCGTTTGTTTCCAGAATGGTCTGGCAGAGAGAGGCCAGAGAGCATCAAACAATAGGCGTGGTGTCACACACTGGCTTTCCACAGAGGCGTATGGAAGGCCCAGTGTGTGGCACAGCCACGGTCCCAGTGTGTACATGAGAGCAGATGGTGTGACTGGAATCTGTTGTTATCATTGGGCAGGACTGGATCAGGTAGGGAACACAACACGCAGCTCAGTTTGATGGACTTTTTCAGTCTGGTGGCTTTAACTCGGAGACTTCTGGTGGTTGCAGTTTGAATGGAGCCGATGGATCATTAAACTAAATGGGACGCTGACTAATCAGCTCATGAAAGTCGAATAACAAGGCTCGAGATTTCAATGGGGGCCAGTGGAGTGTGACGGAGGCAGAAATGTGTCTGAACTGGGCCTCTGACAGAGACACGGAGCCCCGTCAAGGTTGGTGTTTCATATCAGGGGTACTAGAAAATACATTGCGCAATTTGGGGGTTATGGTAAGTGCATGCAGGGACAACTGTGGGGAAAAAATGTGCTACAACTGATGCAGCTTGAATATCCTGCCAGCGGCTAGCAGCTAAAGGTCCTAACACAAGCCGGGGGAACCAGAGGGTGGGCGTTACAAAGGGGTCTTGGGGACGCCGTTATTGAGCGCTGTGCAGGGATGAGCGGGGAGAGCTCGCCACCCGGACACATATACAGCTTCCATTCACAGGATGTCTATCGAATGAAGTACTCTATTGGTATCGGTGTCACTTTAAGGGTTTTGCCTCTAAAAACGTTTTCACGTTTCCATCCTTACGTCTGTATTCTTTAATTCTTTAGTTTTGTACAAGAAGTTTGCCATGTTGTTATACAGGATTCTATCATATTGTAACCTTGTACTTTGACAACCGCAGCTTCCAATAAGTGAAGGATAGTGACTCAAATCCGCTGACTAAACTAAACATGCCATGAACCAGATTAGCAAGTAGATCCGCCTCACAGACAATGGACTGATGCCTCGGAGAAGCTGCACCATCATGGTCAAAGTGGCATCGATAAAAGACAGCTGTGAAACTCATTGATATGAGTTCCAAATGTTTCAGAGACGTCTTGCTGTCACCACTCTGTTCGGGCTCTCACAGAGGCGCTGAACTGCTGTGACAACACAACATGCTGATTTAGCAGGAACTCAGAGGGAAGTGCCCTGAATGTGATGGGCCCGGTCTGACCCGACGTTCCCACTTGCTCTGCTTGTCCACTCTGCACCTCTCTCTCTCTGAGCTGTTGTCTTCCTTTATCTCTCACTACTCCCCTCCAGCTCCTCTGTGTGAGGACTTAAACTAGGTTAAGTCAACAAATGGATGACCACAGAGTCCCACAGTACACACACACACATTCTTAAGGATTTGAAGGGTGAAGTAAAAATTCCTTTAACTCCTGTTACTGTTATTTTTAAGAATCAAATGAAATGTTCTTTTTACAATCAATCTTTTTTTTATTACTTCAGAGGTTGAGGGGTGAAACAATCAAATATCAAAGAACTCTTCAGGTGATTCAGTTGAACTCCATTGGAGCCGAACTTCTCTCTTCATCCAGATGACTGCAGCCTGCAGGACTATCTCCCTTTGTTCAATTTCCTGTCAGGAGAGGCAGTTGCGTCCGACTTCCTGTAGGATTGTGACATTTCCTGTGCTGTGGGACGAGGGTGGGGGGGGGGTTTGGCGGTCGTCTTGCAAATCCTTTTCAGCTGTTTGCAGCAACAGGATGCAGGACTCTGGATCGGCCATGGTAGGAAAACGCTGCTTCAGCTTGACACAAGTTCACCGCTGACCCAAGCCACAACAACAAGTCACTGCTCCAGGCAACAGACATGCAAACGGCTGTCACACTGTATCCTGATATTAGTCACTGTCGTTTAGAATGGTAGCCATAGTAACGGACATAATAAGATGCAACACACTTCTGGAAGATGGATTGTGACATCAGAGGCTCTTCTAGCTCGTCACACTTAGCATGGCAATAGTCTCATCAAAGGTGACAGATTTCGGGGCTGGACTTGAGGGTCTATGTTCTGTACTAACTTGTAGACCCAGTTAGAGTTAACAGATGGAACCTACAATCTTTGTATTGTTTATGTTTCACATCTGCATGCTCCAAGGGCTAGATGTCCTGATTTCTCAATCAGGACATCTAGCACTGGGAGAATTTCTTGATTTAAAAATTCATAATTTGATGATGAAACATGGACATTGGGGCCCAATCAGCCGATCGTGTCGCCAGAGAAGAAGCACCACTCTGTTGGTCTTTCACACAGTTTGAACAGCTCAAGGGGTGAATCCATACACTGTATAAAATAAGTGGACATAGTCATGGTGACGTTACCTGTTGGTTGGTGGATTACAGCCGTCGCCATGTTGGATTACCGGGGTCCCCATGTTGTTTCGCAACAAATGAACAGGAGTGACCATATTTGGAATGTGGAGAAGTGATCTAGAGACACGCCTGTCAATCACCTTGTAGCCCCGCCCTAAAGCATACCCTGCTTTATGGTCTGTTTGACTCTCAATGGACCATAATTTACTAAATGAACATCATGCTGTATTGAAGAAGACTTGAAACTAGAGATTGAGACCAAAAACTCATGTTTACAATGTTTACTGAGGGAATAAATCAAGAGAGCAGTAGAGTCATTTATATAGACTTCTATACAACCAGAGGAGTCGCCCCCTGGTGGTCAGGAGAGAGAATGCCAGTTTTAAGACATTTCAGCATTGATTTCACTTGGCAGAACCAGAGGATGCCGCCTGGGTAAACCAGTTGGCGGTTTAATCACCAGTTTCAACTGTCAAAGCTCACCAGCTAAAAATGGTTTGTACATTCTGATTAGCGATTTTTTTTAAAGAGCAGTTTTGAGGGAACACAAGTAGACAGACAGGTAGCCCGTCCAATCATATTTGTGCCAACTATAATATTTAGACGGGCTTATTCCAGTCCTGCGACATCCACAAATACAGGAATGTTTTTCTTTCTGTTTTTGTCAGAGAATTTGATGCAGAAATATTAAGTGTTTTTTCTGAATATTACGAACCCTGCCATTTTTAGACAGTACTTACAAGAACATAGTGCTTTTTGTTGAATCTACCCTTCCACTTCAAATTAAAGCATGATAAATGCTGGTCCCACAGTGACTCACTGATAATACACTTAAGTCTGAGTTAATTTAAGTTAGAATAGGTGGCAATGAACTGAAATGGCTGCGGTGTTTATTCAGATTATTAGTCAGATTATGTGATATGTGATATTTTCCAGCAGGAAATGAGTCCGAGAGCTGGATGCTGACAGAAAACAACACAGTTTGTGTTTTCTATTGGTTCTTACTGATTTGATAGGCAATGATTATGCTCAGTCAAAGTCATGTGTGGAATCACGAAAAGATATAAGGCAAAACAAGGGTAGCAATGGACTCTTTGTGTTAGCGTAAGTGAAAGGGAAAAGTAAAAAGCTATTTATCACATTTCTTACGACAAAAGTTGAAACGGAATCAACTACTGGAGAAAGGCGTCAAACCCATCACCGCCGATCACAATGGTAGAAGTCACGCACAGTTTAAATACCCACCCAGTTTGACCAGGATGGGCCCGACATCATCCCGGTCAATTATATAAGTGAAAACATGGCCGATAAGTTGCTCATGCTATGATGTCAGCGTTCTGTTGATGGTTCTTCTTCGCCCCTCTGTACAGGGAGTCCATCCCGAACCCTCTCCACCATGTCGCTGTCTGTTCGCCCAGCCAGGCGCCTCAACTCCAGAGCCATCACTAGGAGCCAGAGCTTCACTGGAGTCAACACCTACGACAAGGCCTACAGGTACACACACGCACACACGCACACACACACACATACACATACACACACACACACATACACAGACACACACACACACACTCAATTAGATGATGTGGGGAAATACACATTAGACAGGACATCCTGTCAGGTGGAGCTGAAGAGACAGACAGTCTGTCTGACTGTGTGTGTGTGTGTGTGTGTGTGTGTGTGTGTGTGTGTGTGTGTGTGTGTGTGTGCGCGCGCGTGTGTGTGTGTGTGTGTGCGTGTGCGTGTTTGTGTGTGTGCGTGTGCGCGTGTGTGTGTGTGTGTGTAATCCAATATAGATTATTATAATTTAACCTTGAAAGAATTAGAATGTTTCTGGCCATAAACTACAGCTGTGTATTGCACCAAAAGAAATATGGTGAGGTCCTTTTCACTTTAACACAATATTTGTCATGTTACTGTATAATGACATGTGTTGGTCCTCGTTACAAATCAGATTATTTATTAATACAAATATATGTTCCTTGTCATAACAATATTTCTCTTTTTCTTGTTTGAGTATTAAACTTTCTCTCCATTAGAATTTACCAACACATCATGAAAACAAGGAAGACACACACACAACTTATCTTGTCACTAAGATGAACTTTTAACTGGTTCTGAACCAGTCTCAGTTTAGTCCTGGTCCTCTATATGACCTCCATCAGTGAACGAGACCATCAGAGAGAAGATGGTCTGTTTCTATAGTTATTGGTTATTGGTCAACGGTGCCACTGCCACCTCAGAAACACTACCACTTCAGTCCACAGGGACCGCCAAACCTTCCTCGTAGTAGCTTTAAATAAGGAAAACATTTTCGTGTTCCTGGCTGTGGACTCAATCAACTGGGACGACTGGTACCCCACCAGTATAACCGTGGCACAAAATACTGTTCCTACATTTCATTATGGATTACTTTGATAATGCAAAATATGTAGCAATAAAATACTTGTTTTTTTCCCTTCTGACTAAATCTGTTCACTCTATAACAAATTTAAACAACATACTTCTTGCTTCTTGTTTTACCAGCATACCAATTTATCATGTGTTATTACGACACCTTGGTTGACTGTGTGTGATAACAGGAACATGTGTTCATGTACCAAGATAAGAGGACATGTTTATGTTTATAACAAAATTAGCTGCTGGTTAAAATAATAATACTAATTTAGTATCTAACAAATAATCATTATAACATGAACAATTTGCGTTGGAAACCGAGACGGACAGAGTGTCACTTATGTGATACGACCGTGCCGTCAGAGTTTGATCCAGCTGATCCTCGGCTGTCAGGAGAGGATATTTAACGATGCTGCTGCTGATGTTGCAGGAACCTCTCGGTGTTCAGCGCTCCGGGTCTCAGCAGGAAGCCCAGCAGAGCCAGCAGGATGTTCACCATGTCCAAGTCCAACCCACCACCTAAGGTTCCTCAACCGGAGCGACTGGATCTGGTCTACGAGGCCCTGAAGAAAGGCCTTCAGTGAGTACACACACACCCACACACAAACACACTTATATATTTGATACAGCACTAGTGACTCCTCCTCGTTAGTATTTAGGTTCATGAGAAAGGAACTTTCATGGGTTGACAATAAATCTGCAGGACTTGATTTAGTGAAAATAATAGAACGATAGCCGTAATGTCCATGTATGTGTATTAAACACGTTTTAAAACAGATGGACTTTAAATAATTGCCTCCAGTTTCAAAACCAGACCCACTAAACCCACACTGGATGCTCACATAAGGCTTAAAGATCTCGAACCAAACTGGCCTTCTCTCCAGAACCCATACACCATTGGTTTATATTTACAGTAATAGTTGAACATTGTGTGAAGTACTCTCATTCGCTGCCTTGCAGAGACTTCAATGAGAACATTGATAGCGCTCACATGTCTGTCTGCTAAATATGAAGCTACAGACCGTTAGCTTAGCTTAACATAAAGATTCGAAAACAGGAGGAAACGGATAGTTTGAAAATCCAAGAGGTACATTCATCTCTCTGTGTGTGTGTGTGTGTGTGTGTGTGTGTGTGTGTGTGTGTGTGTGTGTGCGCGTGTGTGTGTGTGTGCTCTCAGGTCCTACCTGCAGGTTCATCAGATGGACTTGGACAGCCTCAGCAGACAGATGAAAGAATCAAAGAGGAACTCCAGACTGGTACGTTCTGGCTGTACTGTTTGGCTCAGCAGTACAAGTGAAAAGGGAAAATACTTTTCCCAGTGTCCCTGAATGCACCTGCAGGCAGATGTTTCAAAAGCGTTCCCTTTTTAAATTGAAGAAATATCCCTATTCCCAAAAAGCCCTGTATTTTTATCCCACTGTTTCAACCTGTGTGGCATTGAGCATACTAGACATCTTATACATGTAAAGTCAACTTTGAAAAATGTAAATGTTCTGATACAGCAAAATATCACTTAACATAAAGAGTGAACATCCCATTGTGCTGCCTGTCACTTAAGAATATGGATGACCTGCTGTTCTTTGCCTCTACAGGGTTTCCTGTATGAACTGGACAAGGTGAGCTCCTGTCCATTCTGACATACTTACCTCTACTGCAGAGAGAATGTTAGCCTTTATTTATAATTCCACTTTTGATTTTGTATATGCTCTATGCTCTCTAACTATATGGCCATAAGTTAATAAAACGCCTCCTGTTATAAATGTTCATTAATGCCAATTCAACACTAACTCCATGTTTCCCTGTCGTCCTCATAATTCAGAACTGTGCATATCCACAGTACTTATTCCACTCGTACAACAACAACAGAGTCATGTCACAGTTGCTGCTCTGCTGCTTCCACTTTCCACTCTCTACACAAATCATTTTCAGTCACTTTCACTTTTCTGGTATTATTCTTTATGGGTGTTAAGCGAACCTCAATGAATCTTAACACGTCCTGAACATGTGTTGCACATTAAATCCTTCCAACTGTTCAAAGGGCATTATCCCTCCCTTTGCTGCAAGGCTTTTAATTTGAAACGTATGGAGGAAGTGCTAACTGTCTATAAAAAGAAGTAAGTCACTACATTACAAGTGCCTGGAGCCGCCTCAGTGTTTACTGTAGAAGGCACCAGCCTTTATTTAGAGTGCCGACCTGAGCCTTCAGCTGGACTTGGATTGGCATAATGAGAGAATCTCCGTCATGTGGACCAATGGGAATACATGTGACTCTGTGCTTCCCTCTGACAGCAAGTGAAGGTGACTGAGAGGTACATAAGACGACTGGAGTTTCACCTCAGCAAGGTAAGACCACCGTGATCCCCCTCAAACAAAGCCTCTTTGTCTCCACGTTACCTTTTAATGCCCCCTGACACTCCGTTTAGTTGTGGGATTACTCGTTGTATATCTGCTGTTGGGTTAGTTGTTGTGCAAAGGGTGGAACACGTCATAGTACACCACAATCGTGTTGGAGTAAACACCGTTGTTCTTTAGATTCAGGTTGTGTTCTGTCGAGACCGACTGATGCAACTCGGCGGTCATATTTAGATACAGTGGCTAGTGTCGGTAAGGGTCTACTTATCTTTGTTAAACATCTGAAACTGAGTATCAATTAACAATACTGCGTGTGTGTTTCAGCTGTAATATAGCCCTGACACTCACCATTAATATTGCTCAGCTTTTAAGTCAACATAATGCAGCTTATAGAAGTTAAAAATGAATGATCTTAAATCAAATCCATATTGATCAATTGGATCAGAATAAGCTCTGCAGAATTCAAACAGACGGTAACACACACAGAACCTCCATCAAATATGCATTAATCTAATTAAAGTAATGTAATGCATGTCTTCCATGTCTATCTTTGCCCAGATCGAGGAGCTGTATGACGCCTACTGCCTGCATAGGAGACTCCGGGACGGAGCCAGCAAGATGGTGAAGGCTTACACTGCCTCTCAACTCAGCAAGGAGGCCAGGGAGAGTTTAGCAGAAGCCAATAAAGGATACAAAGAGTACACCGAGGTAAGATGAAGAGGACAGAGGAGAGTGAGGACGTGGACTAGATGGAAGGGAGAAACATGGTCAAAAGTATTGTGGGAGAAAAGGGCCATTGCATGAGCAAGGAACTAAAGGGCTCATTCATAAACTACAGCTCTGTAGTTCATATCTGTTTGGTAGAAACGGAGAAGTGAAGGCTCCCTCTCTGATTTTCCCTATAGAACATGTGTTTGTTGGAGAGCGAGTTGGAGAACCAGCTGGGGGAGTTCCACATCAGGATGAAAGGTAAGAATGAAACATCGCTGGCTAGTGAATGACAAAAGTTGATCAATAATGACTGAGAGCCTGACTTCATTATATTTAATAATATTACATTATATATGTTTTCTGTGTTTTCTTTCACATAAATTGGTGCACAAGAGATCCCTAAAATAGAGAAAAATAAATGTTTGATGCTGAAAGTCTTCCGAGGAAGAACCACCAGACCCACCCCATTGTTAAAATGAACCATGGGAAAGCAGGAGGTCATTGTTGGGGTGAACAATGCACACATGCTCTTAAATCGAGTCTCAATGGGTCAATCTCGCTCTATTTGTCTTTCAGGTCTGGCTGGATTTGCTCGATTATGTGCTGGTGACCAGTATGAGGTTAGTGATCTCTCTCTCTCTCTCTCTCTTTCTCCCTCTCTCTCTCTCTCAAATTAAAATGTAATATATTGGAATAGCCATAATCACATAGAGTATTGCCAAACCAATCTATATACTAACAATATTATACAACATACAGAAAAGGACCAAGAAGTATGAGACCAAGATGTGTACGAGTATTATAATACAAATAATAAAAGACATAAGGAAATGTAACATTATACATGTATTCTTGTATTTGTTTGTGTTTATTGTTGTTATTATAGTTATTATTGTTGTTAAAGTTACTACAAGCAACTTTTAACTGGTTATGAAACGTTATCAATGTAATACTGATACCTCTATATGACTTATAAAAGCAGATGCGACTGCATGGGGCAGAAACAAAGGGAATCTGGTGCTTAGAAGCAGTACCACTTCTGTCCACAGGGACCGCTAAATTAATGCAATATTAAATGTTTAATGTGGAGTTTAACATTAGTCACTGTGGTCAGGTAGGTTGCAATAGTGTTTGATCATTAGCGCCAGATAGCGTTGTATTTTAGTCAGTTTATGAGCGGATGAGAGAGTATCTCAACTAAAAAGACAAAAACTAAAATAACAACGAAGCCGACTGTTGAACACAAAGTATACACACATGCAGAACGGAGACTGATGTGGTGTGTGTGTGTGTGTGTGTGTGTGTGTGTGTGTGGTGTGGTGTGTGTGTGTGTGTGTTCAGATCTTTATGAAGTACGGTCGGCAGCGGTGGAAGCTCCGAGGCAGAATAGAGATCAACGGAAAACAGGTGTGGGACAGTGAAGAGATGGTGTTCGTGCCGCTCGTCAGTGACTTCCTGTCTGTGAAGGTCAGTCCCTCCCAATGTCAGTCTTTTTTTGAATAACTTTAGATTAATTTTGATGTATACTTAAAGAGTTCTGGTAGCCTATGCATACTTCATGTTGTCTGTTTTGTGTTGGTGATATGCTCACGGTCCAGGATTCTGTATTAACGAGTTGGTCCTGTAGTTAAATATTTGCGTTCCTTTTTCGTCTCTGATGCCTTAACGGGGGTGCCGATAGGCACAACGATTGTATTCCTAAAAGACAGGAATCATTGACACAAATTGACCTGTTGAAGGCCAGACTTTGGTAGTGTGATCACACTATGTTTCTGTGGTCTCTTAGGTGACAGAGCTGAAGAGCTTAGCCAATCACGTGGTTGTAGGGAGTGTTTCCTGCGAGACCAAGGATCTGTTTGCTGCACTCCCCCAGACGGTTGCCGTGGATATTAATGACCTTGGGACTATTAAACTAAGCCTCGAAGTCACCTGGAAGTAAGTTTGGCCAACAATCATGTCCATGTACTGAGAAGGATCCTGAGCTTCATGAGTCCTGCACTGCTATTCATTAACGGAACATTGCTTAAAGTTACTGTGAGGAACTTTTAACTGGTTGTGAACCAGTCTCAGTTTAGTCCCGATCCTCTATATCAGCGGTTCCCAACCACTGGGCCGGTTCGTGGGTCCGTCGGTACCGGGCCGCACACAACAAATGAATGAAAAATGTTTTGATTGATTATCACGGTCAAAAGGATGTTTTATTTTGAAAAATGAGCGGATACATCCGTCTGTGCGTCTGAGCCTCTTGACACATGTCGAGAGGTCACGTGATACAATACCCCAAAAATAAGCTAGCAAAAATGAGTGACTGACGGTGGCCTTAAAAGTACCTTTCAGACAACAACTCTGAGGGTGTTCCTGATTAAAATCAAGGCAGAATATCCTGAGATCGCCATAAACACTGAAACCTGCTTCCAGTTCCAACATCCTGTCTTTGTGAAGCAGTGACAGCGACCAGATCTCAGTTACGGAATAGACTGGACGTAAAGAACACACGTCGGGTATCATTGTCTCCCATCACCCTGAGATGGGACCAGCTCGTTGCAGAGAAACAAGCTCAGGGCTCCCACTAATGGAAGTTGTATTTTTATGGACTTTATATTTGTTGTAATGCTGTTCATATAATTTGATTACGTCATATTCATCACCCACACTGTGAATATTATCTTATAACCGGTCCGTGGCACATAAAAGCTCTATATGACCCACATCAGTAAACAGACCAGGTCCACCAGAAACTCCTTCAGCTCAGACCAGCCCACTGTGGACAGACCCAGATCGGGCTTCGTTGCAGCCGGAGCTCCAGAGGGAGAGGAGCAGTGTCTCCTGCCGGGGAGAACCAGGACTGAGCTGGGCAGACTTTGAGACCCAGTAAAAAACAGTCAAAGTAGAGGTTTTCTAAACGGACTCTGGTGCTCGCAAATGCTACCTCTTTAAAGTTCCTTGTTGCAGCCTTAAATATCATATTGAATATGTATTCATCTTATCTTTTATCTCTCCCATTCCTTTCTTCCTCTCTCTGTCAGTCCATTTGATAAAGATGACCAGGGGTCAGTGGCAAGCACAGTCAACAAAGCTCCAACCGTCAGTAAGAGAATCTCCACCATCTTCAACCAGAGTCCTCCTGACACGCCATCTTTACGTGAACAAGCCTTCTATGTGAGTTCTTCTGTGTTCTCGTTGTCTCTCTTCCACATCGTTTCTCTCCACAGTCACGTTCCACTGATGAGTCTGAAATATTAAGCTAGAAGTTGCTGATATTTTGTGTATTGCTGGTATATTCTCTACCCTTATGTTTGATTAGCAGTGCAGACTGAGGAGCTGAGGAAAGACCACATCCCTTCTTGACATAGACTGTAATGGATGTAGTTTGTTTAAAAGCTAATTGAAGTGAAGACAATAAGCAAAAAGGTTCTCATCAGAGAATAGATCGGGTTTATCACATGTCTGGAACTCGCAGAGAACCGGAGTTCAGATCTCGTGCCGTAGAGGGAGAACCAGCAAACCAGCGGCCCCTAACTTTGCCTTCTGTTCCACCTGCTGCTACTTTGACGTGCAGTCTCTGCCTCGAAGTCTGAATAGGCGGCAGCACTGGCCGCTGCTGGACATCTTCAGAGACACGCTTAGCCAGAGCTGTTCCTGTAGTGACAGCTCACCAACAAGACCACCCACTGCAGTAAGTCAATACGGGGAAGACCCCCCCACAGAATGTAGGAACACAGAGCCCACTGGTATATTGACTAGTGACAGTAATGGTGCTACAGAAACGTAGAGCACTAGTCTCCGTGTGTTTGTGTGTGGTTTAATGGAAATATGTATGCAAGGTTTCCAAACATCCCTCCAGCTTATTTCACTGGTTGAGAACAGGAAGTGGAAATCTGCTGCTCTAGTGTTTGGTCAAACTGAAGATCTGCATACATATGACTCCCCATTGGCCTATAGGGCAACTACAACCTCCCCATAGAACCCTGACAGTACTTTCTGATGAAGAACCTTTGAGAATCGTGGACCTGTAACTCTGTATGATGTGAGACAGTGAGACAAACAAACCTCCAGGTGAACTTGTTTAGACAAGAGAAAACAAAGGTTAAAAAAACTGTCCAATGTAAACTTTGATCAAAGTGTACAGACCCACTTGCTGAATCAGCTTACAAGCAGCTGGCAACCTCCGGTTCTGCCGAGTGAAGCCAATGCTGAAGTGTCTTAAAGCTGCATTCTCTCTCCTGACCACCAGGGGGCGACTCCTCTGGTTGTATAGAAGTCTATATAAATGACTCTACTTCTCTCTTGATTTATTCCCTCAGTAAACATTGTAAACATGAGTTTATGGTCTCAATCTCTAGTTTCAAGTCTTCTTCAATACAGCAATACAGGTCCATTTAGACTCAAACAAATCATTAAGCAAGGGATGCTGTAGGGCGGGGCTACAAGGTGATTGTATACGGCGTCTCCAAGTCACTCCTCATTCCAAATATGGTCACTTCGGTTCATTGGCTGCAATACAAACGACATGTCCAATAATGATCCAAGATAGATAGAAAGTCAACGCTTCAAAACATCAGTCCACAAACCAATGGGTGACGTCACGAGGACCACGTCCACTTCTTCTACAGTCTATGGCTTACACCTACTGTACTATGGTTGTGCGAGCACAGTTTTGTGTGCAAGAGATTATTGCACACACTCATTTTGGGGCATTGATCAACTTATTTTCACTTGTTGGTTTTGTCACCCGGTCAGCACAGTTTAGTATGTTGCACCACCCCTTAGACGTTCAACAGGGGAGACATTCTCTGAAACGTCACATTGATATACATTTGGAGGTGTGAACACCGAGCCCTGTTTACCTCAAGGATCGGTCTCCATTCAGCTGTTCTTGTGCAGTACGCTCAGTGGTCACTGAAGAGCACCAAGCAGTATGAACTGAAGATAATTAATATAAGTATGTGTATTCTATATATTTCCCTAAATGTTTGCTGTTGATGTGTGATGTGTGACTGATCAGCACAGCGAGAACAATCCAGAGGGACTAAGTGTGTGAACGGTGGGAAGCGGCCAGCTGGGTTGCCGTGCGGCTCACTGAATGTGCAGTGTGGCGTTGGCCAGCATTCCCCTGCTCGCTGTTAGTCTGTGGACCCTCAGGGCCTGGATCCAGAATGGAAGTGAGGCCTTCTGTTGGTTTTGTTTGAGTCCATTAGCCTCCAGGAGGTCTAATAATGGAAAGCACAATGGAATTTCAGGTTAACAAGACATGTGTGGTTCCTCTTACCTGTAGTGCTGTTCATAATCCAGATGGTCTGCCTCTATGACACTCTGCTTACGGCGGTCAAAGCGTCACAAACATACACTGAAGCTCCCACCTTCTCATCAGTCCAGCCTTTAAAGCCGTGCTGCTCTCTCTTAGAACATGCTCCGCCGCCACGAAGAGGTAGACAACGGGACAGCGTGGTCTAATTCATCAGAATCTTCTGATGACTCCTCCAGTCCTCGGCTCTCTGTGGGAGGGCTACACGACTCTACGCACCACAAGGTAACGCAACAACCGACACTGGACTTTGTTTTGGGATCTGCAGTCGTGTGCCGTTCTGATTGTAGCCGGGTCTCCCCCAGGTTTCCACTGCGTCATTGTCTTTGGTAAGGGTTGATTTGTAAGTCAACGGTTGAAGGGACTGAATCTGAAGCCTGCATATCTCATCCATGCCGTCGTTTCCTGAGTCATCAAGTTTCTAAGTGCAGTCATGCAAGCCCGGTACAGAAGTCGAGTATTTAAAGCATTAGAAATAAATGAAGGTTGAATATCCTGTAAACTATTTGATTTGTCTCAAAATATTTACTGAAATGCAGATTTTTAAGACCTCTTGTTTCTAAGTAATTTAAAAACAAATGGAACTTCTTTGTGTAAGTACTTCTATCAGTGAGCCATTTGTGACGAAGTTATGAAGTTACGAAAGTTCAGTCGCGCTCGACCAAGCGCTGCTCACCCATGTCTGTCCGAAACCAGATCAGCCATTGAAATGATGGCAGTTGTTGTCCAGGGATTAGGATTCATTGTCACGGCACAGGTAGGAGCACTGGTATAAAGATTAGTTTTATGTCTGTGGGAGTTACGGCTACAGCAGCTACTTTACAGGCCAGACATAGAAGAAGACTCGGATTATCAATCAAAACCAGAATTCAGGAGTTCATGCTTCAGGGATGAGGGTTATCATTCTTTGTCCATTACAGTTTAGACTGAAAGCCAACGCTAAAGGAAGGTCTGGTCACACAATATCATTCAACCGTCACAAGCGTCTTGGGCACAATATGCAGCGACGGTGCCCTTGCAAAAATAGTTAGCACGGATAGAGGAAGGGGAGGAGAACGCCGACTCAGATACACGGCCACAATTATACCTCCAGATCACATCTGGTGAGTCGGACTAATTCATCTCCAACACGCCAGTCTCTGACCCTCTTCTCTTTCTATTAGGAGGAACCCACACTCCTGAGATTGACAACCTGTGACAATATCAGTATTACTTTGACCGCTTGTAGAACTCAAAATGTATGTTTGTCCATTATTTGATTTCACCTTTCCTAATAATTTCATTTTTTTAAGGATAATTCAATACAAGACAAGACCAAAACCAACCAAGTCAGCCCATCGGTTCCTGCATATCCTGCTATGCCGTTCACAGTTTAATTTTTAAAGAAGGCTCTGTTATTTACCAAGCCACTGTTGTCATCAAACATTAACTTTGATTTAATGATTATTGTACTGGTGTTTACATATTGTGACGGTATATTATGTGAGAAACAGGGTTGCAACACCAGCACTGTCACCTCGGCTCCACCTGGAGGTTCTCCCTCTCCTCTCTGAGTAGAGACCTATCCTGGAGTTCATTTTGGGGGATGTAATACAAGAATAGATATTCATTACAGCAATATCAGCTTTTCCATCACTTACAAAGACTTGTTCTCTCTTCCTTATTGACCCTAACTCGAATTAGTGTGCTACATTTGAAATTCAGAGTATACCTCACATGGCTCTTAACTCGGCTCGCAGATAACGGTGCTAACAGCGCCAATAAAGCTAACAGTGCAGACGATTAGAACAGCCTCTCCGTAGGGTTGAGGATGTGTACCTCACTTAGAACGCCTCAAATACAACTTTGAACTCATCTCTTCTGTGGCTGCCGCCCGCAGAGTCACCTGCCCACATTAAACCTAAACTTGAACTCGCAGCCGCATGTCAATCCCACATTTTAGTGCCCGTGCTGGATTGTAACACCTTTGAGTTTCATCAGTAGACCGCAGTAGAGGCAGCACTGTCGGGGCATCCAGCATCAGAAGGAGCAGAGACAGGGAGCTTGTCACACTCTCGTCACTAACTATGTTGTCCACGTCTCTCGCTCCCCAGTCAGTGGTGGTGACACCAGACATCCAGCCAGCTGTGAGCGGGAGTTCCTCCCCGCAGCCTGACATCTCGTTCTGCCCCAGAGACTCCGCCTCCTCAACTCCAAACTCCACCCACAAAGTCAGCACCATCAGGGAGGTTCCCAACACATCCGGACACCAAGCACAGAGGGACAGGTGGAGTCTGATTTTGGTTTCTGTGCTTCTTTGTTGGGTGGAATTCATTTAAAATCTACTTTACAGTCTCATAGATTAAAGTTTTTAAATGATATTTATTGTTACATTCGACCATCAACACAGAGAGGCGTTTGTGTGCTTGGTATATAGCGTGCACTATCGATATTTACATATACTAATACTCATACTGATTTGCAGGGAAGAGGAAAAGGGGACGGTCACTGTGGTGACGAGACCTGACAGCGAGGAAAAGGACGCAGGGAAACGGTCTTCCACAACAGCGGATGGGGCGGCCAACAGCCACGCCTCCCGCAGCTACTTGCGGTCCCTCAGCCACATCAGTGAAAACAGCGCCGACGGCATCGTGTTGACGGACAGGTCAGCCGAATCCGGAGAGGTGATGTCTTTGGCCTTGGGGCTGTCCGCCAATGACATTGAGATGGAGCTGCCCAGCAGAACTCCTGAGCCGCCCAGCTGTGCTGCCTCAGACTCCTCAGACATGTCACCAACGCCCGACGACGTCACAGATCAGCACAGGAAGCAACAGGACACATCCAGCACTGTCCTGTCACCCTCCCCTCCCAGGACTGAAGTAGTGGAGTCGAACACTCCGTCACAGATGAACACACACCCACCGCCAGAGAGCAACGCGGTCCCAAAGAGCAACATGCACCCAGAGAGCAACGCGGTCCCAGAGAGCAACGCGCGCCCAGAGAGCGGGGATGTGACGTACATAGCCCGGCGGGTGTCGGTGGAGGAGGAGACGGCGGCTGCAGGAGCAGATTGTCTGTCTGGGGAGGGTGACGGTCTTGTGGACAGTGGGCTGGAGGATGCCCTAGCAGCTGTGGTCTCCTCTCTGGATGATTACAGAGGACAGTTCCCTGAGTTACAACTACTGGAGCAAGAGCTGAAGCTGCTGCAGGTCACGCTGAAGGTGAGGATGGAGCACCTGAGCTCAAGTAGAAGTAACGCCACTGTCTGTCTCACACTTTGTTTGCCTAATGTGGATATGAATCATTTCAACCCTAGATGGTTATCCTCAGGTAAAGGTGGATACAAAGTGATTCATGGTCAGGATGTGATGAACTGTCACGTCATCATCTCCTGTTTACATAAATATGCTACATAAGATCACAAAAATCCCATGTGATTATTTTGGACAATAAGTAACAATAATTTGTTTTTATTACATTCTCCCATGTTACATTATGATTTGGCAATTTAGATATGCATGGACCATGTAGTCAGAAAGTAAACATAAAGAGTGTCAACATGTGTCGTAAACAGATACAGTACAGACTCCCAGAGGTCAGCTGTGAGCCACATCCAGCACAAGTCAATAACATTACACAAGGGGAACAATCAAAGATTGTATCAGATAACTAACTATGGGTAATTAGTTATAATTAGTTGTGAGGTTTCATCAAGGCCATCTGTGGTTGAAACGTCCATATGAGTAGTCTTGTTTTTCACATGGCTGCTTTTTTGTGCCTCTTCATCAGACAGTCGCAGAGACGCACGGCATTGGTTCAAATATTTACATCAGAGAGGATTATTAGTGTCCATTATCCTTTCATTCAGCCTGTTATAAGCATTATGCTAATTGATAGCAAGCACTAATGCTAATTGCTGGGATACACGCATCCCAGCCTGGCATGTAAACACCCATTCACAAATGTTGACAAGAATATACTGTACTTTGTCCCCATGGCGATGCCTTTGCAGCACTGTCACCTGACCGTGCAGGGGGAACAGGAGTGTTACTCATTTGGGGGATTGAGTGGCATGCAGCGTATCCTCCTGGTTTCCTACAAAAGTCCTGCAACTCGTACATGCATGCAGTCGTTTCAAAATAAACCGTCTTCACAGGAAATAACTTGGTTAGGTTTAGGTATGGACTGTATAAGAAGTGGACGGTGTCATCGTGACATTCCCCACTGCTTTATGGACAATGGCTGTCGCCATGTTGTTGTTTTCGCAACCAATTAATGTAAATTACCATATTTGGAATGCAAAGGAGTGACGTAGAGACACCGTATACATCTCTGGTAGAGACATGTCAATCACAGTGTGTGTGTGTGGGGATGTGTGTGTGTGTGTGGGCGAGTGTGCGTGTGTGTGTGTGTAGGGCGGTAGGCACAGCCGGTCGCCCAGCGTGGTCAGCCTCACAGTGGAAACGGCTCTGTGCAGCTTCGACTTCCTCAACACGTCTGACTGGGAGGAGGAAGAGGAGGATAAGGGCAACAAGAGGAGTAGGAGTGGCAGGTCAGTGCTGAAAAATGAACTGCGGTGGTAAAATACTGTTGCCACTGACGGGTTCAGATTGTGATGAAAAGTGTCTGACTACAATATGGAATAAACCTTTTTCTTTACCTTTCACTTGATCAGGTCTGTTTGGTAATATTTGTAATAATATTGTAATATTGTAATTTAAAATAAATGGCATCCCTGTCAGTCACTTTGACACAAAATATGTGAAAATAGTGTCTAGGTTGAAAAATACCAAATTCCATCCTTAACGAAGTGGTCAGACTATTTTATGAATGGCTTCAGATTTGATCCTATAACAAGTGAATAATCTCTCCAGCTCATTTGTCCCATCTCGCTCCTGATACTGAGGAGACCTGCTGCCATCTAGTGGAGTCGGGTTGTACCACCACTCACTGCTCTGTTGATCAAACTGATGTTTGCAGCTGAGAGAGAAAACACCGCTTTCATAACTTCCATTGAAACTCGATGCTGACTAGATTCTTGCAATGTCTTGTTGTTGTATATAGTGTCATATCCCTGTGTAGATTATGATACCGTAAACTAATTATGTCATCTCATTTCTTGCCTATAAGGGGAGCCATTCATACACTGACGTCATCTTAAGGCTAAGATTATTATTTAATAGTTTTAGAAGGTTTATAAAATTGTTTTGTTTACATTTTAGAATTGCACCTAGTATGAAACCATATTAATCACTCAGACCTGATCTTTTTAACAAGGGCACTGATTCTAACCCAGTTTATTGGATTATTTCATCACCAATAGTAACATGACTAAATTCAACAAGACTTTAGACTCCGCATGCTAGCCTCTCTGCTAGGCTGCACTCATGCACGGTAGTGCTGGGAGCTAAGCGCTAACACATCTTTAGCGTGCTGGACACAGAACACAGCTGAGCTAGAGCCACGCCGCGAGCATCGAGAACAGGTGTCGCCTGTCAATCACAGTAACCCTCCCCTAAAGCATCCCTTGCTTTATGGTCTGTTTGTCTCTAAATGGACAAGAATTACTAAATTACTAAATGAGCATCATGCTGTCTTGAAGAAGCCTTGAAACTAGAGACTGAGACCATGAACTCATGTTTACTTAAATCAAGAGGAAAGTCATTTTCTCATAGACGTCTATACAACCAAAGGAGTCGCCCCCTGATGGACAATAGAGAGAATGCAGGTTTAAGACACTTCTGCAATGTCATCACTTTTCAGAGTTTGACGCGTATCTCCAATCTGTTGTGACTCTACAAATGGGAATAAACAGATCTTCTACGTGTCCGTTTGGGAATATAACTGAAGTGTGTGATAATATTCACTTTTACTTGAGCCGCCACTGTAACACTGTCTTAAGGGTTTCACATAATGTTAATTGATTATGTGTTGCCTGTTTTATATTGTCTGGGATCTCTTTGTCTGTACTTGCTCTGTGAGAGACTAATTCCCCACTCAGGGACACAAAAGCATAAAACAAGTGAACTGAAGTGACTTAAAGCCCAACTCTAACGGTGTGCACATAATGGCACTGAGGATGTCATTGAAAGTGCCTCTTGTGTGTCTGCAGGTCTCTGCAGGACAGGGGCTGGAACAGCCCCACGTCCCCCCTCACCACAGGCTGCACCACTTTAGACCTCTCCCTGGTGGTCCACCTGGAGAACTGCAGCATTCAGCTGTTGGTACGACACCGTTCTTATGTCATGTCCATGCTCTGTTGTCTTGTTGTTGCTCTTCTCTTAGCTTAGAGAACATTTAACGTGGGCTCCACAGCACTATATGAGATAAAATAAGAAAAGACATATACTTTGTCCAATACAAAGAAACATAGGTTTCAAATTTAAGCATGAATATCATTCAGTCAAATATCGATAGATAGATAACTGAACCTCACTTTCACTAGTACTCTAGTTCTTCTTACACATTTATTTGGTGGCATCGCTCCATTACTTGATCAAGTATTTGCACATGATACAACAGCTGTACTTAAATAGTAATAAGGGGGCGTTACCTATGATAATAATATAAAATCAGCCACGCCTCCAATGCCTGATCAAGTGGGATCGATCATTCAGCACTTTGGATGGTTAGGAGCGTTCCCGAGTGGACTTCTCCTTTTTCTTCTCTTCACAGAAAATTAATAGAAAATTAACTGGGATAATTTGAAGTATGAAGTGGCTGGCATTAATTTTTAAAAAGAAGGTTAAATGTTTGAAAGATCAATAAATTAAAGTAATACATTTTTTGATAGATAGATAGGCTGTTACAAAACAACGAGCAGGAGCAGGTTTAGTCATTGTCATGCTGCTAGCTATAACACAGTCTGTGTGAAAGCATCATCAGAGTTCTGAGTTTCTCTCAGAAACAAACTAAAACAGCATCACAGGCACTTTGTGAGAGGCGGACTCCATCAGTGATACCTGCCATTGTGTCTGTAGTGTCTGGGGATGTTCGGCCCGCTGCGCTGTGGGGAGATGTACGCCTTGGACAGACTGCTGAGAGAGGCTCGAGTCCTGGAAATCATCCGACGCGTCGCCAACGGCAACCCCAACCGCCTCAGACATCCTGCTGACGGTAAGACTGGTCTCTGGACATGTGTCTGGGCCTCTGCTCTCTCATCGTCAGCTATCACAATGCTGTCACATCAGAGAAATCATACCCTCCATACCTCTTTTCCATTCACTGTCCGATGATGTTGCACCAGAAATTGATGAAATCGATAAAGAGCCGCCCGCCGTAGAGGACCCAGCTAGAGATCACACATCAGTGCATGTAACAGGTGTTTTCATGACAAAGGCACAGTGAATAACTAACTAAAGTACACAGTGGATGTTGCTTCCTATCTGATAACATGAGCCTGGTAGCAAAGACAGCGAACACATCACAGTCAACAGGATTACCTATAGTATCGTTCTGTTGGTCACCACAAGAAAACACACGTCCACTAAATGTTACTTAATAACTCAAACGTTAAAGATTATTTTCACTGTACATCTAAATACACAAAGTAACACATTTGATGTTTTGTATTATAAAATCTGGATGGAAGAGAATTTATCAAATGTTCTTAAGTGCGCAACTAAAGTCGTACTGAACAGATTATGGAAACGCCGTCACCAAATAACTTCTGACTCATCTCTTAGTTCTGACCAACATTTATCTCACATGACTGGTGAGCTGTTCCTGCTGTTGGCAGCCCTTGAATCAGTTCATTAGTTTGTCTTTGTCTCAGGACAGCATGACACATGGCTAGCTAATACTTGTCAATACTAGCTGACATGAAAGAACAATTCAAACTTGCACAATTGAGACAAATTCACTTCATATTCAACTTGACAATTGGATGGAGACACGACTACTATGGACAGATGTGCTGATTTGAGACAACACCTGAGAATCCTCTGGCTTTATAAGTAACTGCTGTTTAAATGTATTGATGTAGCACCACTTATATCGAAAGAGCTAATGTCATCTAAATTCCTACATTTGGCATCCTCTCTCGGACCACGCCCATCTTTGAACTCAGCCTTCGTTTTGTCTATGTGGATAGATAGAGTACATGTTGGAAACCATGTTGGCTTCAAGCAAATCCCTTGTTGTTTGGTCAAACAGCTTCTGAAACTTCCTGCCCTCATGTTGGTGTTCAGTATTCTGTAAAAGACTAACTCCCTCTTCCTTTTCCGCTCTTGTTTCTCCGTCCTGTCGTCGTCCGTCACAGTGATACCACAGCTGGGCCTGTGCTTGGGTGCTGTGTCACTATGGCAACAGTGTGTGGGGCAGGGCAGCGTGTACAGCGTGTCTGCAGAGAGCTTCCTAAATACGCTGTCTACAGTCTACTCCGGGATTCTGCCGGAGAGGGCCGGCAACATGGCCGACACAGGTACAGCAACGTGTGTGTGTGTGTGTGTGTGTGTGTGTGTGTGTGTGCGCCTTGTTAACACCTGTATGTGTGTGTGTGTTTGTCCAGTGTTCCTGAGTCTGGTCGAGCGAGTGCTGGATCAGAGGTTACCGCGGCGGGGCGGTAGCAGAGACGGAGTGATGGTGACGCTGTTCCAGCTGTGGAGTTACTTGGAGGCTAACAGCATTATAGACATGGAAACACTCATCACCGAGCTGGCAGAAGAAGGTATCACACACACACACACACACACACACACGAAGCTTAAAGACAGAATTTAAAAGCCTCCCACTAAAAGAAACAGCTCAGTGCTGTCAACTCGTCTCCAATGAAAGTAGCAGCACAAGCTCCATAATGTGCTAAATCTAGATAGAAAGTCGCCATGTCGGCTGCCTGACTTTCACAATCTTTTCCCAAACCTAACGAAGGATTTCACGATCTTTTACTAGACCTAACAAAGTATTTCACAATCTATTCCTAAACCTAATTAAGTATTTCACGATCTTTTACTAAATCTAACAAAGTATTTTGAACCTCACTCAGTAGTTTTGTTGCCTGAACTAAGTTTTCTGTGAAGACAGAAGTTTTCTTTAGTGTATAAAGTGGAAATTGACATGTGTTGCTCATACAGGATTTATTTTTATTTTTTCTTGTCAGAGCATTTGATTAATTGATAACTGTCAGAATGTAAAAGTATGTTTTGAAGAAGATTATCGACCCTGGCTTTACTGAATGCAGAAAAGGCTTCTGATCGGTAACAATAACCTCCCTCCAACAGTGTGGTTGGTGCAGAGCCTGGCGTCATGTGACCAGGATGTGATCGTGCCCGCTCTGCGGCGTCCTGCAGAGTGCAGCCTGAGGAGGGAGGGGCTTCACGCTGTGGCCAAACTACTGAAAGACCCCCGAGGCAAAGTGTCGGCGTCCGCCAGCTCCGTGCTGAGGAGCCTGGCTGCCCAGCCCCCACAGAGAGAGCAGGTGAGAGGACACGGGACGGTTCACACTCACTTGATACAATATTTAAAGAATAGATTTGAATTTGACTAAATTGGGTTATTTCTTTCTTTTCTCTTTGACCTTATGTCTTGTCTGAGATACTAAGAATTCAATTCAATTCAGTTTATTTTATATAGCCCAATATCACAAATTACAAATACACATACGACATCCCTGTCCCAGGACCTCACATCGGATCAGGAAAAACTCCCAAGAAATAGAAAAAAAAACCTTTTCACGGGGAAAAAAAGGAAGAAACCTTCATGAAAAAGGAAGAAACCTTCATGAGAGCAACAGCAGCAGCATAATGTGTCTCAGATTGTACTGTTTAAAGGAGACTCGTACTTAGAAAGAAAAGAAAACAAAAGAGTTGCTTTTGTCAGTGTGAACAGACTCCTCACAAATATGGGAAATAAATAATGATAGCTCAATACTTCACGAGAGAATTCTCTCACACCTCCACCAAGGAAGCAGTTCTGTTCAAACCTGTAAATACTGAAACGTGATTTCCGAATGCATTGCTTGAATTGAGAACTGCAGCGTGTGCTTGTTCAAAGCGAGCCGCCACACTGGCTTAAAGACACATTGTAGTGGCACTCACTCTTCCAGCATTAGTTATTGCTATGGAGGCTGTGGGGAGAAGGACTCGTCGTCCAGCCTGTTTCTGTTCTCTGGTGAGGTAAATGAAATGTTTCAACTGCATCCACAGATGTTAACAGCTTTAGTTGAACAATGTCAGAATACAGTTTGACACACATCGTGGTCACTTGAGCTTCATTATCCTGAGAGCGGTCGCGGGGAATCCATTCATATTCTGTGGTCTGGAAGAGAAGCTTTGGAGGGGGCGTATATGGCCCGCGGGGTCTGTCACTGTACTGTGCATGTTTCATGCTTTCATGTTGAAAATAAAAACATTCTTTTTCTCGTTGGGTCTGGGGAATATACCTGTATTCACTCTCTGTCAGAAACACTGTCTCTTTAAGACCCCGTCCTTCCAGTGCCCAGTCTGCTCTGATTGGCTTGCAATAACCATACGGTCACCTTTATAAAAGGTCATTCTCGAGCCGTGGGAGGAGATACTCAGATGGAGGGCGGTACATTCTCATGAATGGCTTGTTGAATCACATGCAGCTCACATTCACTACCTGTCTTATTTCACCGTTTGTGGGTTGGTAGGATAGACAGAAGACTTGTTCATGATATGTCCCCTTTAATGTTCAATCTATATCATTCTTATAACTTAGATTTGAATGTTAGTCCTTTTTATAATAATGAATCAGCAGCATGTGGATGTGACTGAGTATCTATAAAGGTGTTCAGACAGAATGTCCAACATGTCATCGGGACATCTAGTGAGTGTAACATTTGACATGTGACACTGTGTCTAAGTTTCAGAACACATGATACGTTTGCCTTGTCTGTACTGACATGACTTATTATCAGCCTGCACAGAAAGCAACACTTCCAAAACCACGATGACGATGGTGAGATATGACTGAAGGGCTACTCAAACCGCATGGCGACACGTTGAATTTCCCAAACCGTGTATTAATAAATGTAAATACATGGCGTACCAAGACAAGTTTGAGTTTGATGGACGTGCTCCACAAGGAGGAACGGGGCTCTGCTAGTGGTCACACAGTCTGGTGTACATTCTGCACATAGATACGGGCAGGATCAGGTTTACAGTTGTTTAAGAGTTCTGAAGTGAAGATAGGAGGCCTGAGATATAGGAGAGGAGCCAATGAGTCCTATCTTTGAAGCTTAAGGACAAGTGTCCCCAGGGCTTCATCAGGAGACAGAACGTGTCAACACTGTGTTTCCTCCTCAGGCCTTGGTCAGCTGTCTGGAGCTGCTGGAAGACGAGGACGTGGACACCAGAGTGTGCGGCTGCAAGGCCTTAGCTTGTCTCAAGGTACGAACGCACACAGCCGTTTCTCTAAATCTGCATAACGTCTGTATTCATTCTAATGTCCTCATCGTGCTGACCACCTGTTGTCGTTCCAGGCCAAAGAGAGCATTGACCAGTTGGTGTATCTTTGTCGGACGGACAAGGACGAAGTGCGAGATGCTGCCAAACAAGCGCTGCTAGTGCTGGGTAATAAAAGTCCTCCTCAGAATGACCAACACACATTGGTTGTGTTGATTCAGACGCGGATGTGTATCGCCTACCTCCACTTAATGCACTTTACATTTCTTATCAATTTACTCTCACTATAATTGCTTTTCTGTATTTGTTTTCATCGTTCTCTCCATTTATTTCACAAGACCATAATTGAGGCAGAAATAAGAAACATACATCTTGCTTGTTTTCCACCATTTGTCCAGCACAAACGTCTGTGGAGCGGAGGAACACATTCATTCATTCATGCGTCCATTCTTTTGTTGTTTTGTTCTTCATTTATTTGCGTGGAGCAGGAGAGGAGGGGAAGATGGCCTACAGACACGTGGAGACGTCCCAGGACAGCATACCGAGACTCTTTGCTCCAGGAAGCATGGCCAGCACCGCTTTCTAACACACACACACACACACACACACACACACTACTACCACTAAAACACATATACACTATATACACTGTCAGAGAGGTTGCAATAGTACTCCCATCGAGAACAGCAACTCTACTTCACACTGGGCAAACCTTTAAAGTCAGTAAGCTACAACCTCAGCGGTTTGTGTTCATCTCCATGTGCAAACTGCTCAGTTGGACTGAAGAATGTACAATGTGAGCAGGCTTGAACGGAAGGAGGAAGGGTGGATTTGAAGGATGAAGTGGATGCTGAGAAACTCATTCATCTATGTCCCAGAAAACAAATCCAAATATGTTAGCAAAGGTCTAGAGAGCTATTTATAGTCCCTTTGTTCAATAATTCACACTTTGATGGCCTACTAAGTGCCCAGAATGTTGAGTTTCTTGTTGTAGTTTGATTAGTCTCCCCTTGGTCCCTTATAGGCATATGTAGACTCCGCCCATTAAATTAAACCACTTCTCCTAATGGATACTGACGGCTCTAGTTTAGGCTTGGACCCCTTTTTGAACACTCAGACCTGCCTGCAAAGTGAAGCACATATTATCTCATACAGTTCTGCCTTTACTAAAGCCACTGGCTCTCTACTTACGCTGGCTGATTTCATCTTTTGCCGGATGGCTGTGGTGACCTGCACCGTGTTGCAGTCTAGACTACTACAGACCAGTCCACGGCCTAATGGTTTTGAGGCCGAGTCCATATGGAACCAAATCAAGACCGAGACCAAAAAAGGAAACCAGTGCCCATTCAAAGTCCTTCACACTGTTGTTTTTCACTGTTTTTTACCTGCCTAACTGTTGCATAGTTTGCCAAGCGTGATTTGTGATTACTGCTCCTAGAAATCACATAGTATTAGAAACATAGTATTCTTGCACAGTATTTATGCGACATGGGACTGAGACCAGACTCAAGTACTACGGCCCTGAACTGCAACCCTCCAGAATGGAGAAGCTGAAACGGTAACCACTTCACTGGCGCATTAAAACACTGTGATGGACTCAAATAGGAGGAAGTATTGCTTTGTTCTTCAAATAAAGTTCTGAACCCGCATGTTTAGTGAGGTCACAGCGACCTTTGACCACCAAATGGTAATCACTTCACCCTCAAGTCCAAATTGACCTTTGTGCAAAATGTGAGGAGCTTCCCTTAAAGGCGTTCCTGAGCCATCAGAGAACTGGAAACAGATTTGAAGGCGGAGCTCCGCTTATTCCTATGAAAGTTTCCTTGAAGCTGCTCATTCACATGAACGGAGGAAGGAAAGGAACTCTGGATTCAGCTATCAGTGCATTTCACAACTTGTAGGACCCAATGATTTAAATGAGCACTGGGAAGTTGATTTACCCTAAAGAGAAAAGAAATGTGTGAGTGTTTTTGGGCCCCGCGGCATCACATGGCCGACCCAGAGGTACCGAGGTTCAGCCACTATCTTCAAAGCTCTTCCTGGGGACGAACTGAAAAACACAACTCCTCACACAAGAAAGAGCGATTGTTCTACTTCCAAGGTGTCGTCTGACTCCATCTAAAATTGTCCCACATAACGTGTGTGTGTCATAAGCTGTAAGGGCGTCAACACGAGGCTTCAGCAAATGGCACTTTTTGTCCAGGCATTGAAAAAGAAACATAAGGAAATCCCCCAAAAATATGGAAGACTCCTTGAAGATCTTTTTTGGAGTGCAAGTCCTCGTCCCTGCTGAGCGCGCACGCATCACAGCGGGCATCACATCCTCGCCTGGGAGGTTGACTTTGGAGTGACCTGCAGGTCACAGGACTGTTGATGGGCAATTGGACTGCATTTGTGGACTTGATGGGAACATATAGGCATATGGCTCGGCCTGTGAAGCCCGGTGTAATGGGGAGCGGCGACGCGTGCTGGAGGTTCAGCAGCTCACACTCTTCTACTGAAATGACTTCCAAGTCAAGAGGTCCGAGTGCAACATGTTGACTGACTCGCAGCCTTCATGTGGAACGCTGACTGCTGCTGGCACCAGATGAAAAAGACTCACGTTGTAGCTCTGCTTGTAACTGTAGGAACGGTATTAAGCTGCTTTCAGCGATCCAGTGCCATTACTGTTTATAATATTGACATATCATATTCTTTATGGAAATACATATAAAATGACTGTATGCCACTGGAATTCAATATTCTGTGATTGTAAATTGTTTTGAATCTTAACAGAGTCTTCATTTGTGAATGTATACTTTGTTTTATAAGATGTGTTTTTACTGTACTCGTGTTTCTTTGCAGCTGTTAAGTGTGGCGACGCTGTGTTTGGAGTCACTGAGCACTTGTATCACTGTCACAGACAGACAGGTAACTGGGGGAGATAGATCGCTCCATCCAGTTCTGGGATCAGTTCGCTCTAAATTCACATCAATAACAGTAGAACCTCAGACTCAAACTGAAGATTAAAAAAAACAAAAAAAACATTTGCCTTTGTTGCGTTCACCTTGACACCCTGAAACGTTTGAATATGAATAATCATAATAGAATTGAATTGCATTTCAATGAAATTGGCCAGACATGGAATCCTAAACTCTTAAAGGGCCAGGCCAGGGTTTCTGCCACTGACTACAAATGATACTTAAACCTTTAGAATGCTGCTGACCGGTTTCCAAGGAAGCCCATTGCACTCACCAAGGAACAACATCACAGGCCTTATTGTGTGATTATGGACCACGTTATTACAACATTTTGACTATTTCATAATAACATAATGTATTTATTGCTATTACCCCTCAGTAACTCATAATTACAAGATAACAACCTGGTAATTATGAGATACTAAGGAATTGTTTAGGAATCCTTCCACTTCACTGATACAGTATGCATAAAAACATGTACAACACTATAGCGTGGGGAAAGTTCCAGCCCGAAGTCAAGAACGTGGTTTTTAGTCAATGGGATAAAAAAGAAAAAAGGATGCAAACACTCTGGCATCATTCTTGAGTGCTGCAATGTTCCTAAAGGGTTGACGGTCATCCAGCAAGTTCTCCACACTGAGTTGGACCACCGTGGGTGAAGATGCCAACATGTCCGGCCCGGTGACTCCATTCCTCTTGTTTCATTTGTTCCATAGCGACACTGCTGACAGTGATGTTGCCACTCTGCCTTTTTTATTCGTATTCCCTGTGTCCCGGTCCCATACTGTCTGCTAATGTTATCATGTAAACATGTTGTATCGATGTCGGTCTGTGGGTCCATGATAGTTCATTTGTGTCCCACTGGATGAAATATGATAACTGTGGTGGTCCTCCATCAACATTTCAGTTTGTTATGCAGAATAATTGTTTCCCCCATCAAGTGCATATTCCACTTACTCACTCGGGTGGTTAGAATGAATGTAAAGTATGCAAATGATCACAGCTTTTGTCTTCAAGCAGGAGGGTCAGGTTCTTAATACACAATGTGCCAACCCTGTTCACTTCTCTTACTTACTGAGCAACCAACCAGGAGCAGCATGGCGTGTGAGGCTGTACCCATCTTTAGAGGTGTAGGGCCATATACAAACATGGATGTTGTGTTACGGTTACCTTTACCTTTGAGATTAAAGTCATCCATAGAACTGCCCTCAACTAAAGACATTCTTTGTCAGCAAATACAATACTATACTTTTGATATTGCTGACTATTGATGAGCAGATCTGTAAAACTGACGCTCTCAACAAAGAATTGCACAAAAGCTCCACTTTTAATCTTGTTTGCTAGAGACGTGCTCATTAGTTCCTTTAAAGCCATTCAGCATGTCAAAAACATTAAGAATCGACTGTAGAGATATTAGTCGACTAATTAACTAAGAGGCTTGCTCATAATGATGTTAGGAATAACAGGCATAAGAAATGCAAGATCAGAAATGAAAAAATTCTCTATGAACTCGGGTCTTAACCTCTGAATTAGTACTCGGGTTAATTGCAGAACAGATATTTCTCATTAGCCCTCGTCTAATTTCACGCATCATAGATGCATTATGACTTGTCCCTAAAAAAGAACTGACATTTTCAGATGTTATTTTAGACGTGAGGGACGATCAGACAACTATATTGGGTTCAATACTCCAGCATATGATAAGCAACTGGCTGCAGTGTCACAGGAATCATAGGACTGGTGTTACTGTATGTATATGTACTGTATATATGAGGGCTTCCACTGTGTTAAATGTATGTACCGCTCTCAGCAATCTGCAGCTATACCTCTGCATCCATACAGCATCTCAGTGTTTTAAGTGCCTGGAGGTTTGATAATAACAGAGATGCAATAAGAGATAGATGATATACTTTATTTAAGAATGAAATAAAAAAACACTGCAGCACAATTTAGATTTTCTTATACAATCTTGATAAATTGTGCAGCATTGGAAATGGAATATTATATCTTTTTTTTCTTTTCTAAAATATATTTCCAGGCATTCTGGTGTCAAACATATACAACATATTAAAAATGTGTTTAAAGATTGTCCGATGAGCCATTGTGTTTGTACACTATACAGTGAGCTGCTCACACTCATATTCAGCCTTAGAACTGTCCTGTGCTTCCTTCAGGTGAGGGGGGGTTGAGATGCTTTAGGTTGGGAGACATCAGCTGACTACCTCATCTCAAACAGGGTCGAGACAGCAGCTGGATCAGCATACTGCTCTCATTAAACAGCAGAGAATAACTTCCTCAGTCAGATGTGCAGGTACATGTAGGAGGATCATGACTGAAGCCATGTCATGTGGGGCATTGATTAATAATTGATGGACACAGCTGATTGTACACTAAAACCTTTTAAAAGGCAGTCAAATAACGTCTGTGCACTTTCCTGGTCATTTCCTCACTTTCAATATGGGCAAACATGTACTGTGACTGATAGATGTGACTTCATGCTACACAGCAAGTCAAACGCCACAGTATCAACCACAATTGCCATTGCATTAAACACATGCACTCACGTCATTTTTAATAATTAGTTTTATTGGAAATAAACTCATATCTTATAACGTTTTGACTTGTTATGCTTCATTCTAATAACGACTTTCGCATATCTCCGAGTGTCCCGAGAGAAGCATTAATCCCAACATTGTGATAAATGGCCTTCAATGTATTCCAACGGGGCGCCCCTCCTGGCCAATCAGGGTGTCTACAGCAGCTTCGACACCACCCCCCAGCGGCCGCACAGGCGCACTGAGCTCCCAACTGCCATTTTGTGGCAGAGGCTACTCTGCTAAAGCGGGAGAGGGATTAAAACTAACTGCGAAGAAGCCTGCATTTCTCACCAGCGTGTTAAACTTTGTAGCACAGACTCTCTGCTTTCGGTCCAGTTAAACGGGGAGAGAAACACAAGAAAGAGGTAAAGTATCACTACTTTTCTGATAAGGGGGGAGTTTGCAGGATCTTTAATCGGCCTCTAGGTGTCACGATGGGGCTCTGGGTCCGGGCAGCTCGTCGGAGAGTGTTTGTCTCCCTCTATCGTTATTGAAAACCCCGTCAAAATACGTTTAAATAACCGAAGTAGTAATAAATGTACACACAACCCGCTGTATTTGACACCTATCTGTCAACATATCGTCAATAATAACTTACGGACACTTCGATGATTTGGTTGGAGAGTTTTAGGCCAAGGCGTCCATTTTCTCGCTTCTTTGTTTCCCGTCTTTACAGCCTTGACGACATGGAAACTGGCGGGTTTAAGTTATAGCCCTTAGCTAGCGTTAGCTTGTTCGCATTAGCTAACGTGCGCCAGGTTTATCACAAACATTAACGCTATTAAATGCACGGTGACGTCAGTGTGGGTTTCGACACCAACAGCCGTGTAGTATTGTACGTTAATCAACTTTAGCGTGTTACATACTAACTTAAACCGTAGGAAAATCATTGTAGCAACTCGCGTTAGCCAACAGTTAGTGCTAGCTACGGCTGCACCGAAACTAGGCCCTTCCCCACCCAGCCCCCTCAGCTATGTTCCGTTTGAAAGTATCGAAAGTGCTGGAATCCCAAAATGTAGCCACCGTAAAACATAGTTCTAGTATACAATTTAACTGAACCGGCGGTGGTCGCATCTGTCATTACTATTATTAGAATTTAAGTCCGTTAAAAAGGCGTTTCTGCTCGGAGTGTCGCGCTCAGGCCAGCGCGGATAAGAGAATGACGAGGCATTCGAGTAAACCGATGATCACAGCGGCCACGGATTTACTCGGATCAAACACACTAGATGGTTTCCTCCTAAATCAGCCATCTCCCGTTGTCAAATATAGCTTTTCTCTTCCCGTTTCCGTTACGGCGCGGTGGTCGGATTTGGCAGTTGTTGTTGCGCCCGCCGCCCGCTTGTCTCTATTCTAAGCCCACGGTGAGCATCACAGCTACAGATGTATATTATAGCAGAGAGCTCCCTCTACGATTCGGCTTGGAGAGCTACAAAAATAGCGCTGTATAAATGCTGGGCAAGGAGGCGACAGCCACCTGGCTGGGCGCTCGGTGTCACTGCAAAGCATCTCTGAAGGCCTTTACAGCTTTCCCCGGCTTCCACCATGAAGTATCATGAAGATAAGTGGACGTGGAAACAAACAGATGTTGTTCTCACAAACATGACCTTTACTTTACATCAACCAATCCGTTCAGACATGAACTCTGTCTGTACTAGGTTATGTGGTTGTAAAAGAAAATCGACACTTCATCCTACATATGTGTCATTTGGCATGTAGTGGTAAATGAGGCACACAAGGTCAAAGAGTTCAGCCATTGTTTTTGCTAAATTGTAAACAATGGCCTACACAGTTGAGACACAGAACTATTATTGGACCACTGTGAATGTGTCACTATTCAGCACTGGCCCAAATCAAGAGTGTCCTTTTTTCCCTGCGCTCTCAAAACAAGGGACAATCCGATTGTATACTCTTGAAATGTTCAGAAAGGATTTCATGGCCTGTGATTATCTACCAGGATTTGCAAAGCAGACGGCAAAAACAACAACTCAGCTTTACAGATTCTTATTTTGTGCGAAACCTTTGAAAAACTGCTTTTGTGAGTTCTAGTGACCGAGATGCAGACACGCTGAGGGACGTTTAACAGCAATAATAAACAGGACCCTGCTCTCTCTATTGCATTTCCTTGTTACTTATCAGCCATGTGTAAAACAGTTCACAATGTTCTAGTGTTTGTGTCCCACACTGATCATGAATGGTGTCCTGACTGTCTCAATTTTCTGCTTTGAATTCATGTTCACAAAAACAGTTTATTTGTGCACAACCTGTTCTACCAGTTTGCATGAACTGTGTTTGGCGTACAAACTATTTATGTTCAAGTTCAAAATCATATAGACCCTTAGTTGAGTCCATCCACTTAATTTAATCTACTCCTGGGTCCCCTATATGCAAAAGGATGTCTTGCTCAGTATAATTCTGTTCCATCTAAAAGGACCGCACTGTGTGAATGTAAAGGGTGATGATTTGTAGCCCCTCCCCTCCTGCAGGTTCACAGTCAGGTAGAATCCTCAAGTGAGAGCAAGAGTCTTGAACAGAACAGTGAACACTGTCGGAGAGGTGTAGGCTGTTAACGTTACTGTGTGCAGGAAACATCTGTGTGTATCAGTGCAGCTGTGTGACATGTCCCTCTTCCCTCCCCCAGGTTGACAGGGACAGTCAGGTAGCAAGCATTTGGCTCAGCAGCAAAGCAAAAGGGAGAGCAGCTGTGTCGCCACCCTGCATGCTGCAGCCCAGCCTACAGAAATCATGAAACCAGTCAATTTATCGTTACTATATCAGGTAACACTAGTAATGTTGAGTGCCAACAAGGGGCTGTTTGAAGTATGTCACACCAAAACACACCGTGTCTCACTCAACGCACAGGTCAGACGTCAGTAGTGAATTCAAAGCAGTTGAGCGGACCTAAGCTCTGTTAGCAACCCACTGTGGGTCCATTCAGTTCTGCTCATAAGATCTGGGATTTAGTGTTTAACTTCTGACTGTCACAATAAACCTCGCTCAGCAGCAGTCCTTGCTGGTAATGTATTACTCTGATTCATGAACAGAACTATTAGAGTCACATAATGGCATTTGTTCAAATCATGACGTTTTTTCATGTTTATTAGATGAAAATACACCAGTCAATGATTTTATATGTTTTGATGCCCTCTTTTTCCTAATGTACTATTACCAGTTCTGTCCTTGTTATAATAGTATTAGAGCTGAAACAAATAGTTTATTAACATTTAGATTATTTAAGCATAAAGCAATTTCCAGTTCCAGCTTCTCAAACCGGACTATATGCGTTATTTTATCCCACTGAACCCACAGGCAGGATGAAACAGTCGTCAGAACTTCACCGTTTATCAGCCAGAATCTGTGGAAACTCATTATCGTCAGATTTTCATCTTTCCGACCGTCCTTGAACATACCATGTGTGATTAAGGCAACCAACATTGACAGAATCTCTCCACAAACAAAACCATTTGCTTTCACCAGTTCCTGGAAAACATTAAATTCTGAGCTCCTCAGTTCAACCAGGAAGCCACGATGAACTCCGCTGAGACAAACCGGTCAGGTGACAACAATTCAGGTCTTCTGCGGAACTGCAGGCAACCGGAACAAGGTGTTTTAAGGAGAGGTTGTAAAAAGTGACTGACTCAATAAATACTCCTTCTCCCCCAACACTTGTGGACACTTACCCAAATATTGGATGAATAGATTCCCTTCTTTGCTATTTTTTGTAAAATAACGTATCAAAGAAATTCTTCCCCTACTAGCCATAGTTGTGCTGTTTCCGTAGAGGTGCATGACTTTTATATTGCAGTGGAAAACAAGGTCACAGAGAGGAAAAAAAAGGTTCAGAGGGTTAATCCTTTGTCCTAGTAAATGATCCTTTTGGTCAGACCAAACTAGAAGTAGGTTAATGTCAGAATGTGTACACAAGAACACACGGGTAAACCCTCAATTTCCGGTGTTTAACCTCATGTGTAAAGTCAAGGGTCAGCTCTATGCTGGAGTTCAACACGTTGGTTTACAGTCCTGTGTGATGAAACGGTCTGACGGTTGTTATTGCAATAAGACGAGGTAGTTTTCTCTCCAATGCTGTGTTTCTTGAAGACCCTAACCAGTCAGTGGTTTCATGTTGAGTAACAGGCTAACTGTATAATTTTCCATGGTGAACGACTGAACACAAACATGTTTCCAGTTGATGGCTTCAAAAGCCCAGAGGTGACGGAATACACTGCTAGATCTTTTTTTTGTTTCCACTTCCAGTTCCTACCCAGCATGGACAGAGGGCCAACAGAGGGGGTAGAGGGGATGGAGGTCCCGCCCAAAGACTTCCCCTCCATCCAGTCCGTTCATAGCCAGGATGCCATGGTGGCCGACCTCCTCCAGCAAGCTGCCGAGGCCGGGGGCGTGGTGGAGGGACACGTAGGAGTCGTCCTGGAGCAAGGTTCTTACTAATTTGATATGAAATGGTCCCATGTGTAAAAAGCACAGCAGTAGATTTCCAGTGCAAGTATTTGTGGAAAATGTGGTTACATTACATTACATTTCATTTAGCTTACACTTTTATCCCAAAGCGACTTTACAACCATGTTACAATCATACACTGTAGACACGGCTACAGGGAACATTGGTTAAAGGTCAATGTTGTGTTTCAGGTCACGGGATGGTAGCAGCCACCCAGCAGCAGCTGATGGAAGCGGGGGTTAGTGTGGATGGTGGAGCAGGGGTTGAAATGATGGTTATGGACTCACTGGATCCCACCCTGTTGCAGATGAAGACTGAGGTACGCTAATACTGCGTTCGCACCAAAAGCGCGTGAGTTTACTCGGCCGACTATTTGTGGTTTATTCGCTTCATTCGCGCTAGACGCGCCAGAGAAGGGGCGTGGCTTTTCTCTGTTGAAACTGTTATCATTTCCGCTATCCACCATGGAAGAATAACCACTATTTCTGCTTTATACTTGTTGTGGACATCCCACAAACATCGGAACATGTTATGCCCTCGTGTTTGGGTTCATAACATCACCCGTGGGCTCACACAGCTCGGTGACGTTCAGAGACTAAGTCTGGATGACTGCTGCTTCCAGCGCTGCTAGAGTAGCAGCAGCCAGTTTGATTCACCAACAGCTCGACATCAGTGATGACAGGCGGAGCGTCTCAATGCTGATTGGCTTTTGTGACTCAGCGTCACTCGCACCGCGCCCGACGGAAATTTGCTTTATTCGCATCCATTCGCGCCTGTGCATTGAATTTGCATGGAATCTACTCGCGCTTTTTGGTGTGAATGCAGCATTACTGTCAAGAGCTTTGTGTTTGATGGTACATGACAGTGGTCCAGCCTCGGCAGCTCAAACTGAGGAGGCCTTATGTCAAGAGCCATTTAAAATGTAGTTGATTTGCAGGTGATGGATGCTGCAGTGGGTGGCGCTCACCAAGCAACCGTAACAACAGTGGACCAGACTCAAATCATCACACTACAGGTAGGCTCTCCTCTGAAGCCTTTTCAGCTGATACCACCCTCCAGCTGTTTCCTCCTGTATTGCTGTTAGCTGTGTGCTGACCTCCGGTCCTCTCGTGCTCAGGTGGTGAACATGGAGGAGCAGGCGGCTCTGGGTCTCGGGGAGCTCCAGCTAGTCCAGGTGCCGGTCTCTGCCACCACTGTCGAGGCCCTGCACCAGGGCACCTTTGTAGACTCCACTGCTATGCCGAAGGACGGAGACCCGGTCATCTGCCACACACTGCCGCTGCCGGAGGGCTTTCAGGTAAACAAGCGGACACACTCCTCGTCGGGCGCTAACTCAAACTTATATGCATGACTGCATCATGTTTTAGGCTCCTGGCAGAAATACTTCATTACATAATAACGAGTCTCACCATTTGATCACAATTCTCCGTCAACAATTAAATTGCATCTCCATGTATCCTCAATGTATTACTGCACATGGCTACCTTTTCATCAGTTAATACAAATGGGGTACTTACTTTTGGGTTCTTGCAGCCTTGTGTACCTAATGATGCTCTCACTGTCTGCATGTCAAGTGTCCTTGAGTGAGACTCTGAACCTCAAGTTGCTCCCTAGGTGCTTCACAGCAGCCCCCTGCTAGTAATGCTTAGGATGAGTTAAATCTAAAGGTCAAACTTCACGTGTGCACCTGTTTGTATATGATGACTGTTTGTTTTTTACCTCGGTCCCCAGCAGAAGGATTGTGATATTTGCATTTCTTTAACTGACTAATTCTTTAAAATACGTACACATGTTTTTGTTCTTACGGAAATAAATTCAAATTCTCTTTTGCACTTGAGCAGCTGTGACTTAATTATTAATAATTGACAATTAATGCATTTGGTGTGTAGGTGGTTAAGGTCGGAGCTAATGGGGAGGTGGAGACGGTGGAGCAGGAGGAGGGGGAAGCCCACCCGGAAGAGGAGGATGAGGAGGTGGGGAACCAGCTGCTGGACGAGGTGGAGGAGGAGGATCCCATTCAGCCTCAGAATGATGACCAAACCTGGGCTAAAGACCCAGACTATCAGCCCCCATCTGGAGGTCTTAAGAAGCCTAAAAAGGCAAGATAGTTGTGTGGCATTATCAGTCTCTTTGTTTTTGGGGATGTGAGATGTGTCTCTGTAATTTAACTTGATTTTTTCCAGCATGCTAAACCGTGTTATTTACCTGTCATCAGCTTGCGATGAGGTCTGATGGACTGCTGTTTGTCCAGGGTAAAAAGAATCGTCTGCGTTACGCGGAAGGGGATAAGGACATGGATGTCAGTGTCTATGACTTTGAGGAAGAGCAGCAGGAGGGCCTTCTGTCTGAGGTCAATGCTGAGAAAGTAGTGGGCAATATGAAACCACCCAAACCCACCAAAATCAAGAAGAAAGGTGAGACACTGCTGTTTGCCGGTCTGAGGGTGTAATGGAAGTGTCACTAGTAGTCGCTGGAGTTTGATTTGAATTGGCTCTTCAAAGTTTGCCTTGTAATACAGCCGTGATTGTCTTGTGCCATCCAGAAAGACTTCAAATGTTCATATTTGCTACTCACCACTGGATTCTACCCATCACTCTTAACTATACGAAACATAAGTAGCTGTTCTACATTCTGTCACAGGGAAAATGTTTAGTCTTCACTGCACACCCACAATGCATTGCAACCCGTGTGTTAGTTCCTACTCAATATCCAGAGTATATGTATGTATTGCTATAATATTTTGCAACATTTCATCATAATGTTATTACTATTTCTAATCGGTGCTATAACAAAAACTATTGGGCAACCATTTGTTTAACCTGGTTTAAAAAGGCCTCTAGATAAAGCTTGTTCTCAGGGTCTAAATAGAGGAGTGAAGTAAAGCAGTTTCTTTTGTTGCATTACATGCCCACTTTGCTTATGGAGAAAACGGATATTGTGTAAAACATTCCAATGCCAGAAACCGTAAAGTGAAAAGGCGGAGAATAACATTGCCGTTTGAGACACCTCCGTATTCAGTTTGGGTTGTAGCTGCTGTGGTTTGGGCCATAAAAGCGCTATACTGGAGAAGTTGTAATACTACTTAGTACTGGGTTGCTTAAAGGTATCCAGTACAGATCCCCAGCCCTGGTGATGATTCAAAGACTGTAACTGAATGCGAGGTGTGTGTCCGTCATTGTTGTGTGTCAGGAGTGAAGAAGACGTTTCAGTGTGAGCTGTGTAGCTACACGTGCCCTCGGCGCTCCAACCTGGACAGACACATGAAGAGCCACACAGACGAGAGACCTCATAAGTGTCACCTGTGCGGAAGAGCCTTCAGGACGGTCACCCTGCTAAGAAACCATCTCAACACACACACTGGTACTCTACCACACACCTTCATAAGAAACCGTAACAGTAGTTTAAAGAGGAGACGGATGAATGGTCCAAGCAGCAACGATAGCTGACGCGTGTTGTTTTTCATGTATGCAGGAACTCGCCCACACAAGTGCACAGACTGCGATATGGCTTTCGTGACTAGTGGAGAGTTGGTCCGTCATCGTCGCTACAAACACACACATGAGAAACCCTTCAAATGCTCCATGTGTGACTACGCCAGTGTGGAGGTAAACCAAGCTTCTGTCTGCTTCGATTAAGTGCCGTGTATTACATTTGCTCCACTGATATTTATCCACCCGAAGTGCCTGCACTGTTACACCGCTAACTAGAGGGGACCAAAGTCATTCAGACTCATTCATTCACCAACAGGCAACTCAACAGAACTGCTTCCACTTGTTTGTAACAATTTGGTATTGGCGGAGCTAATTCGCTGTGCAGATTAAAATATCACTTCATTCTATAATGGCAGTTTGCCGGTGTTCTGAAGTGTGACTATGTGTTTGTGTGTGGCTGTTGTCTAGGTGAGCAAACTAAAGCGGCACATTCGTTCCCACACCGGCGAGCGTCCATTCCAGTGCAGTCTTTGCAGCTACGCCAGCAGAGACACATACAAGCTGAAGAGACACATGAGGACACACTCAGGTAAAACTGACACCTTTCAAAGCACTCGAGGAGGACCCGTGTTGTTTTTATATTAATTAATAGGAAAGGGTTATGTTTAGCTCCCTCACAAAAGAATGTGTCGAATAGTATAATATAGCAAGAGTATTTGTAGAATCTATACTTTTGGGGAAATTCATGTATTGTGTTTCATACCTCCTGCAGGATCTTTTAATGTTCTGTTAGATTATAAACATTAATGACGGCCTTGAACAACGACACACCTCGCTACAATCTTGATCCCCTTCTTAGGAGAGAAACCTTACGAGTGCTACATCTGCCATGCCCGATTCACCCAGAGTGGAACCATGAAGATGCACATTCTGCAGAAACACACAGAGAACGTGGCTAAATTCCACTGTCCACACTGTGACACTGTCATCGCACGCAAGAGCGACTTGGGTAACACACACACACACACACACATGCAGTGTAACTTTAGCAGACAGACGAGATGGTTTACTTTGTCATGTTGTTTTATTCCCTAAATGCGCTTGCTTTGGTCACCTGTGTGCTTTCCCAGGTGTCCACCTTCGTAAGCAGCACTCATTCATTGAGACTGGAAAGAAGTGTCGTTACTGCGACGCCGTTTTCCACGAGCGCTACGCCCTCATCCAGCACCAGAAGTCCCATAAGAACGAGAAGAGGTTCAAATGCGACATGTGTGACTACTGCTGCCGCCAGGTGTGTACAAACAAATATCTTTTGTGGAGGGATATGTTGGGTTACCAATGAGGAACTTCATTTGAATGTCCGGTATCGCTTACACAAGCCAATACCACTGAAATGATATAAAATCATTGACTTTTTAAATGATCAAGAACGAAAGTCCCAAGCCATGATAGTGACTGAGTTATTATGTTTACCATATTGACCATCTCAGTTTAGTGGGTTCGCTGGTAGATGTTATGTATTCTTACTGTACGAGTAAACAGTTTGACCTTCTCTGAGCACTAGAGGAAAAGACGGGATTATCAAAGTCATTAGGGTTTATCCTCTAGGGACCACGATGGCCTTTGAGTTATTTCATTCTGGACCAAAGTGATGAACAGACCCAACTACAGACTGACATTGCCTTCCACAGGGCATTGCCGCTAGCGTGGCTCAAACATAGATTTGAATTGATTTACAGTCCCCTCCGAAACTATACGACTAAAGATGAATATGATGCAAGAGATCAGCATTTCAGCTTTTATTTCCAGATATGTACATCTAGATTGTTAACTTAATGGATGGCATCCAATATTAAGGTGAGGAAAGGTGTAGTAACACATGAACTCAAAATAGATCACGTCTGCGCCCCAAAAATCTTTCACTTTCTTCTTTTGTTTATGCTTTTCCAGCCTTGAACAACAGCCCTTCAGTTGTTGTTTGTTTTGGGGGAGGTGTTCTCCCTTGAGAATCCTCTATAGCAGTGATTCTTAACCATGGGAGCGCCACCTAGAGGGCCGCAAACAACTTTGAGTTTTGCCCCTGTGGGCCGCGAGACCGCATAAGTTATCAATTGCAGACACCGGAGGTAGTCCTGTTATCCATGAGATGCTCAGTTACAACAGCTTCACACCACTTGGTGGCGGTAATGTGTCAGTCAGTTGTTTTACAAGCTCCAATAGGCAGAAGAAGACACTCGGACAGCCGCTAGCCTGTATCGAAAGTTATGGAGAAGTATTAAAAACAAAAACATGAAGACGAAAGTGGTGATAAACCCCCAAAAGTCTAAATGTTTGCGCAAGTACAATCCCAACTTCACTAAGTAGGGCTTTGTTAACGGAGGTGACGAGGCAGAGCCTGTGTGAGTTTTTTTTGAGTCCCTCTTTTGGTTCTCTAGTAAAATCTATTTCTGAGTTATTTTTGTGTTAATAAGCCTGACTTGAGCCTTTACATTTGTTCTTGTATTAACTTGATTTGTTCCATGAATTGTTTGCCTGTTGCTCGTCTTGTTGTTGTTGTTGTTGTGCAGGTTCACATACACATGATGAACAAATGTCTTCGTGATCACATTGAGTCATGTTTTTGCTTGTCAGTGGATTTGATTTAGTTATTGAATACAAATCAAGAGGGAGATCAATTAGTTAAACCAATACGGGCCCCGAGCCACTTTGTACTTGAAAGCTTGGGCCCCAAGGTCAAAAAGGTTAAGCCCTTAAGCATGTACAATGCAATGCAAGCTCAACAAGGTTTAGGTCTGGCGATCTAAAACCTTTCCCTCTGATGAACTCCTTGGTTGTTTAGTGTGTTTCGGGTCGGTGTCTTGCTGCATGAGGATGAATCTCCCAATCAGTTAAGATGCAGTTCTCTTTAAACTGGTGGGAAAAGTGTTTCTGTAGAGTAGGGTTGTCACGATACCAAAATTCTAACTTCGATACGATACCTGCCATAAATATCACGAAACCCGATACTTACGATACCAGAATTCGATACGATACCACAAATACGATACTGGTATATTTATCTATAATAGTAATAAATAAAACATCTGTATGGTTCCCTTTTTACCAGCTTGTTCCTGCCCAGCTTGTTGAACACTTAACAAATGGCATTAATATTAGTATTAGCCTAGATATTAATGAAAACTACATGGTGCCATCACAGCATTGATTATACACGGCTCTGTAGGCCTTTTGTCCGTATATGACCAGATGACTACATAGTTCCTTTCATAAGTATGAGCAATTGTAGAGTTCATATTTTATCTTAATCCATGGAATAATATTTTTTCCTTAACTAAAATAAAAAAGACTTAGCTGAAGATCCACCAGCATGTAGCCATTTTGCATCAATTGTGTTTCATTTAGTACACGTGTGTGCATTGTGACCTCATGATCATATAGGCTGGTCGTTAAACTAGGCTAAGGCTACTTGTGTTAGGCTGTATGTGGGTGAGCTTAAGGTTTAATGTTTAAAATCACATTTGACTGCCTGTCGTTCTTTGAACTCTTTGAAAAGTTTGGGGTGTCTGTCTGAAAGGTGCTTTAATGTTTGACGTGTTGCTCCTTGGTCTGAGTGGCTTTGAAACACTGTCTGCAATGTTGCCAAAGTACTTCCAGATTTCACTTCTGGAATTTTTTTTTTTACAAAAAGCCGATGACGGTCGGTAATTGAGCGCTGCCTGTTAGTGTGTGAGTGCTGCGCAGCCCCGCCCCCTTGCAGTCAACGCGCTTGGCAGCATTAAAGGAGCGGAGCAGTGAGTGCGCTCTGATCGTGCACTATTTTAATAAAGTATCGATACTGAAAATATGCAAAACCGTATCGTTTTGAACGTGCTGGTACCGCGGTACCTTTTTAGTATCGGTACACCTTGCAACCCTACTGTAGAGTTCATTCTGCTGCTGCCATCTTGTGCTACATCATCACTGAGTCGTGGCGTTATCTCCACCGCGTTTCACAGATGAGCTTGTGTGTTCGGGATCTTGGGCAGATTCCATCTCCTTGGCCTCAAAAGTCAACTTGAGTGAGTGTTGAGCAGTTCCGAGCATGGAGGGAGGGTGAAGCGACCACACCTCATTAGTGCACGCGCAGCAGAACTGTTGCTTTGTGTAGATGCTGTTCTGCTCACTCTGTGCGCTCTCTGACGTGCATGCACCTGTTTTTTTTTTTTAATATCCGTGGGTTGAGATGAATTTAAAGGCCATACGTGTGTAGGTTGCGGTGCACAGCTTGTGTATGGAGCAGTGGAAAACAATGATCCATTTAGCTGTTACCATATTTGTAAATGTACTTGCGTACCATAAAAAGGGGTTTAACCTAATTATATGCTGGTGTTTTCAGTATACAGCCAAAGTAAAGGACTTGGCCTCACAGTTCCAATGGTTCCAAAGGGAACTGTATAGTACCGTCTGTGTAACTGTCTCACATGCTGCTGTGTCCAGGAGCGCCACATGGTCATGCACCGTCGGACTCACACTGGAGAGAAACCATACGCCTGCAGCCAGTGTGAGAAGACCTTCAGACAGAAGCAGCTGCTGGACATGCACTTCAAACGCTACCACGACCCCAACTTCATCCCCACCGCCTTCGTCTGCCCCAAGTGTAGCAAGACCTTCACCCGCAGGGTAACGACACTCTTTCTACCTGTCTCACGCCTGAGGTGAACTCTGAGGTGCGAATGAGTGACTAGTTATTAGTTTAAAAGTCAACAGACTGTCTAACAGTGTCTTCTTGTAGAACACCATGGCTCGCCACTCCGATAACTGCACCGGTGAGGTGGAGGATGCCGAGAATGGAGACCCACCCCCGAAGAAAGGGAGGAGAGGAAGAAAGAGGAAGATGAGGAGCAGGAGAGATGAGGATGACAGCGGTGAGACTCCTACATTGTATACAAAAGCGTGGGCTACATGCTGTGTTATCTCTGGTCTGATCAGTTCAACTGATGTCTCTGTTGTTTCTCTGTGATGCAGAGGAGGATCATGCTGAGCTGGATGAGGAAGAAGAGGAGGACGAGGCTGAAGGTGACGCTGAGGAAGAAGCATTACTGCTGCAAGAAGAGGAGGAGCCAGAAAGCATGGAACTGGACCAGGCCCCTGCCGCCATCCCAATACCGGCTCCCGATGAGCCACCTGTCAAGAGGAAACGAGGCCGACCCCCAAAGAACGCACCCAAGCCTCCAACACCGAGCAAGTCAGCCAGGGTGGCTGCCAAGGTGGCAGCTTCTGGTGAGAACCCTGACAGGATTTATTAGACCAGTTGATGTTGAGCACTTTCATGGAAACCAGTTGTTTTTAGGTGGGGTGGTTACATGGTCATGTAATATAGCTTGCATACAATCCTAATTCTATATTTAGTGTGATCCATGTCAGTCATGGTATCAAGCTAACCCCGAGCCCTATCTGCTGGATAAAAAGCCTCACTTAGCTTACCCAAAATGAATCAGGAATAACTGTAAGGCTTCTATACATATTCTGGTAGGAATATTAATTAATTATAGGGCAATATCACCATTATAACCAAGAACCCATTGGTAATAATGCAACTTACACTTAAACTGTGTTTATTTATATAGCCACTTTACAAATTACGCAAAACTCCCAACACACTGAAATGGTACTAAACACAATGAAAATAGATAAATATGACACACGTTGTTGTTGCCATAACTGAATGCAGCTCTTAAGCGCTTATTTGATGTGTTTTGCAGCTGCTGCCATCATTCAGGTGGAGGACGAGAGCACCGGAGCAGTGGAGAACATCATTGTGAAGAAGGAGGAAGGCGACGCCTCTGCAGAGACGCCTCTGGAGCAGGGAGCGGCCCTGACCGTGGAGGGGGTGGACCTAGACGGGGAAGGGGTGGAGACTGTCGAGCTGGCCGTGAGTGAGGAAACGGCGGCCGCCGCCGCCAACGGAGAACTGACTCCAGAGATGATCCTCAGCATGATGGACCGGTGAACTCAACACACTGCCACATATGTAGCCGGACTATGAGTAAAAACTGGCTCACACATTAACATTTCCACATCCTTGGCCTTCTCCTCATGTTCTATCCCTGTGAGCTTGTAACAGCAGCTGTTTTGCCTCCACTGAAGTGGCTGCAAAAAAACCCAACCGTGCACAAAGAAGGGAAGCCGCCTGTAAATATTTACACATACTAACTTCAGATCTATGTACATCAACTGCATACTGATGACTGTGGGTCACACACACACACACACACAGTATATCAGATCCCACTGTGTTATCTCCCACGTCATATCCAGATATCGTCCAGGCTAATGACAGACTGCTCTTTGATGCTTTATTTTTCAGTTTGAATGTCTTCTGAATGAATCTTTGTGCATTTTGCTACTTGTTTGTACCCAAAGCCACATCCTGTGTCAGTGTCTACCCACACCCTCTGCTCCTCTCTCTACATGCCGCTCTGCCAAAAGGAGACATTATCTGATCTACCTTCACGTTTTACTTGCTTGCTCGTCTTGCAACTACGCCGATTTTGCAAATACCAAGCCTTTATATGTGTGTATATATAGATATAAATGTAGTTTTTCCTAATGAAACCTAGTGTATGGTACTTGGGTTTGTCTCTGAGATACCACCACTCTCAGTCATCTGTATATTCTCTGATTTTCCTCGTTGTCCTGTTTAAACACATGGCCCATATGGTGGCATTTGTACACTGAGGTAGGTTAACAGAGGGATTCTTGTTGGTTCTTGTTGGTTCATGAGCAAATGGACACAGGAAGATAACATTCTGATGAAGTGAAACTGTGTTTGACATGCTCACTGCCAGCAGCCGACCTGGTTCTCATGGAAACTTGCCCTCAGTCAGCTCATGCAAATGAAATACTCCAAGACAGTTTGTTTTCTATTTCCTCCTTCCTGTCACTGATGGAAGCGTTTTTTCATTCATCGCTAAAGTTCCACATTTTGGAGGCTGTAGTCCGCGTCACATAAACTGATCCCTGCCGGTTCGAGGATGGAGTTGATCCTGATTCAGTTGGTGAAACGTTGTTCTATAGTTGTGATTTTGAACATTCCAAATACTTCAATTAACATGGAATTATGTCAATGCATCTGAATGTTGTCCCTTGCAGGGATGAGCAGGAGCAGACTCTGGTAATACCAGCCGCGCTTTAATTTTCCTTTTTAAAAGTATTCACTTCTAAGTTAAGCTTGGTTTTGGAACTAGGGATGCATGATACTGATAAAATAACCAATGTCACATTTTAGTTTTTTGAACATACGGTCATAACCTGTAGTTTATGCACTTCTAAGAGGAAGAGAAGCTATGATGTCATGAGCTGTGACTCCGCCCCCTCTGTGTGGAGATGCTGCACTTGTTTAGTACATAAAAGCAATTTTACTTTTTATTGTCAGCTGATAACTTATCGGCTATAATTAAATTATTGGAAGAATAATATAAATTTGCCCTTGTCGGACGATAATTTATCAACGTTATATATATATATATTGTGCATCCGTACTTAATACTCCAACCCCCCCACTATAATCAGTTATCAACTGTGACAGGTGGTTTACAGCCTGCATGTAAATACACATTTTAAACTCTTTGCGTTTCGATTAATTGTGAACCTTTTTTTTTTTTCTAAATATTTTTAAAGGCTGATTTGGAGATATTTGTTGAAAAGGACCTGGTACTCTTTCCTGAGCCTCTATGAACCAACCTGAACCACTGACACCGTTCTTAGTTTCCATTCCTCTGCGGTTGCTTCAGCTCAGTGCTGAGACAGAAGCCTGGTCTCTTTGTGTTCTCCCGAAACCTTTTTGTGAGGTTAGTTTCACCTCTTAAGGAACAAAGAAAAAACAGTTTGGCACTCCGCTTATTCTGAAGGACGATCGGCTGGTAAATTGTTTGTAATAAAGAAACCGCCTTCTTGCTTAGTTAGTTTGACAGGTTTGATACTGTTTGCTGTCGGCCTAATATGTGACTTAATAAAGTAACCAAGAGGGATTTTCCATACTAGTCTCAGTCGTGGACTGAGGTCTGTTCGCCCACGGCTCTCAGTTCTATTAGCCCACGGCTCTCAGTTCTATTAGCCCACGGCTCTCAGTTCTATTAGCCCACGGCTCTCGGTTCTCCATTTGTAACTGATACTGAGGTATGTCCTCTCAGATCCATTACAAATCAAAGTGACCCCTGAATTGTAGTTACAGAAACACAGGGTTGAGATGGTCTGGATGAGAACAAAAAGAACGGTCTGAACTTGAACCAATCAAATGCTTTGAGACTTCTGAAGATGTTGATCCTAGCGCCTTCCTCGTGAGCTTCACCACAGGTTAGGCCGTTTATTTTTTTGATGTGGCCTTTTTGTCGTTATCATTAGATGGAACCACTTCCTTTGTAGCATCACATTGGTTGTAAAAAGCAGGCGATAAAGAAGCGTGGACACTGGTAGATAGTAGCGCCGAGACCCTGATAGGTGTTCTTGAGGAAATCAATGTTATCACTGTACCACTTTTGTAAGACTCTTTCAGAAACATCCATTCTGTGACTGTACTAAGATCTCCTTTTGTAAGGCGAGGAAGACCAAAATGTTCTGTCGTCAACCGATCATGTTATTGTTCTGCAGGCGGACAGATGGACGATGGATGTTTAACTATTCTCATGGCAACCGCATTGCTTTTTGTTTGCACATTGTTCGTTCCCTTTTTTTGGCTGAAGAATTTAGAGAGAGAACGGGTTCAAGATGGGTTTAAAACAGGAGAAACCGTTGTCATATAATGTTGGAAGATGAGACACTGTACAGCTGATGACAAATAAAATCATTCTAATGGTCCTGTGATGCTGCTGTTTCTTTTCAGTTGGTATGTGTTTTTTTTTTTTTCAGGTTGTGATACACACACACACAGATCCTTGCTCTCCCCATAGTTCATGTTGAAGTGTCCTTGAGCAAGACACTGAACCCCCAGTTGCTCCCCGGGCGCTTCACTGCAGCCCTCTGCTCCTTAATAACTAAGGATGGGTCAATGCAGATAAAGTGTAAATGTATTATTTATTTATTATTCTACTACTGTTTTTGATTTTGAGGATCTATCTGCCCCCTACCCTCTGAGAAATTAATGATGTAGTAAACAGGGCTGTCAATTCAATTCCATTTATTTTGTATAACCCAAAATCACGATTGACAAATTGACCTCGGAGGGCTTTACAATCGTCACACATACATAAGTCTCAGTCCCAGGAACTCACATCGGATCAGGAAAAACTTTTAACGGGGAGAAAAAGGGAAGAAACCTTCAGGAGAGCAACAGAGGATCCCTATACGGTAATAGTGTACTATGAGCTCTCTAGTGATGTAATATGGTACTATAAGCTCTCTAGTGATGTAATATGGTACTATAAGCTCTCTATTGGGGTAATATGTTACTATGAGCTCTCTAGTGGGGTAATGTGTTACTATGAGCTCTCTAGTGGGGTAATATGTTACTATGAGCTCTCTAGTGGGGTAATGTGTTACTATGAGCTCTCTAGTGGGATAATGTGTTACTATAAGCTCTCTAGTAGGGGCATATGGTACTATGAGCTCTCTAGTGGGGTAATGTGTTACTATAAGCTCTCTAGTGGGGTAATATGGTACTATGAGCTCTCTAGTGGGGTAATGTGTTACTATAAGCTCTAGTGGGGTAATATGGTACTATGAGCTCTCTAGTTGGGTAATATGATACTATTCAATTCAGTTTATTTCATATAGCTCAATATCACAATTTACGAATTATCCTCAGAGGGCTTTACAATCTGTACACATACGACATCCCTGTCCCAGGACCTCACATCGGATCAGAAAAAACAGGGCAAAACTGATTCAGCCCTAACTATAAGCACTATTAAAGAGGAAAGTCTTAAGTCTACTCTTGTAGACTATGTGCTCTCTAGTGGGCTAATACCGTACTTTAAGCTTTCAAGTGGGGAAATGTGGTATCGCCTATCAATCTCTTCTCTTCCTTCTCTGCCTCTATCTAGACAGCCAAAAGCTCTTTCTACCAAACCAAAATTCAATCTTCTTCCTCTAACCCCCAAAAACTCTTCTCTATCTTTTCCAACCTCCTTGACCCCCTCCTCCTTCCACCCTTCTAACAAGCCACTTTGTTGTTACTATGTCGACTACTTTACAAACAAGATAGATGACATCCTTTAATAATCCATCTTTTCCATCACTTCCATCAACTTCTTCATCCCCTTCACCTGCCTCTTTCACCCCCGTCTCCTAATCAAGTTATCACCTTGGTAACCTCTGCTCCCTTGACCCCATTCTGTCTCACATTCTCCAGGCCTTCTTACCTTTCTCATCCATCTTATTAACATGGTTGAATGCACTTATTGTAAGTCACTTTGGATAAAAGCGTTAGCTAAATGATATGTAATGTAATATGGTACTGTAAGCTCCTTAAGACACGATGGTGCCACCAGTTCGGGTTTTGTAGGTGAGAAGGATACAGGCTTCTGTGGCTTCATCTGAACAAGGGAAATGGTAAATGGATACTAAAGCTCTTTAACACTACATGTCACCATTCACTCCCATTCATACATGATGGCTCAGAATTCGGAAGCAGTTTTGTGAATAAGTGCCTTGCCCAAGGTTACATCAACATGGACTGGAAGATCCGGGAATCGAACCACGGATCTTCTGATTGAAGGATGACCCGCTCCTTTTAGGTAATAGGCCTATTACCTAAAAGGTAAACTGGGGATTATGGTGAAAAAGCCTTTTAACACAAAGTCAGACTAATTAAACTTTTCCCCAAAGATAACAAATATAACAAAAGAACATGAATCACAGTATTCAAATCAAACACCAGCTTTTGGTCTATTTGAGTTTCCTGATATGAAGTCCTTCATCTCCGTCTTTAATATTTAATTGGATGCATATTTCCTAACGTGTGTGTGCGTGTGTGGTGGTTAGAAGAGGTTCCTGACAGCTCGTTCTTTACGTTCACTACAGCAGTGACTTGAAGTTGAACAGGATGTGTGTGTCGAAGTTCAACTGCACAATAAGCAAGAAAAGGAGATGAGTGTGTGCACAAATGCACGGGTGGAAAAGAGAAAGTGGGTTACATGAAGCCAAGAAATCTGGTGGTGTGTGTGTGTGTGTGTGTGTGTGTGTGTGTGTGTGTGTGTGTCTCCACACCTGGTATCTTCCCCCTACATTTTCCGATTTTTGCTGCCACGTCACCACACCTTCCTCCTCTGGCCTTTGCTCTACTACAGATTTAAAAGATTGGTCTTTACTTTCCTTTTTTTACATCTGAACATATGAGATGGTAACGACGTGTGTTTCCCTCCATTATTTTGTCTTTTTGTATTGATAATGTGGTGTAAAACCTTCAACCTGACCAGTTTTCAATTGGTCGGGACACCGGAGGCGCAGTAGAGGATCACAGCTCCACGCTTTGGGCTTTTTCCCCCTTCAGAACCGTTGTTTTATTGACAAGATGGACTCCGTCTCCCAGAACCTACGAGGTAAGCCAACTTCATCAGAGCTCTCTTTCACAGTCTGAAGATATGGAAATAGAGCAGTAAAGTACCTTCAGTATCTTCAATGATTTCAAATGTACAACACATCACACACATATATATAGTTCCCTTTGTATTCATGTTCATCACAGGTCGGTACCTGTGATGAATCCACCTGAATGAAGGTTGTAATGTTCAGGGTTTCCAAACCAAGCTTTGATTCACCTTTCTGCTCATTTTGGAGGCTGCCTTTTAATCTACTGTGTCAGTAGCTTAAAGTTAGACTGGATAATTGTAACAGGTTTCCCTGTTACTCGGTGAGTCTCAGACTTAACAGAGGCAGCAACACGGCTTGATGTAGTTCAAAAACCCTTTTATTGGCAACAATCACAGTACAGCTGACTGACGGCTCCTCACTTCTCCCCCTTTCTCAGTCCCTCCTGCTCTTTATTGGGGAGAGACAGACAGATTAACCCCATCTGAGGCTGATTAACCCTCAGCCCCAGCTGAGACTGATTAGACATCATTCTGACACTGTTCCCTGAACCATTTAGTTATGTCGAGGGAACGAGCTAACTACCTGTTAGCTACAAAATCTCATCATCCTGCAGCTCTAGCCAATGTCGCTAACCCCAGCTGGAATATTAGAAGCATATTTATTTTGTAGTTTAAGGTCTAAAATATGTGAACATTCTGATATGATCCTAAATGTGACAGGTGTTATGACAAAAACACAAACGGGAGCCTTGGATGGTGGAAACACTTTTGAAAGAGTTTTAAAATTGTTTGACTGCAGGTGGATAACTGTCAGCTGTAGAATAAATAAGTCAATAATTCATGCTGCATCATAAGACACAACATAACACACTGTATTCAGCAGTAGGAGTCCAGCTCAGGCTTGCTGTTGCAAAGGTTGAATGTGATGAGTCAGTCGGCCCTCGGCTCACATCTGTTTCCATTGTAGCAGTTGAACTGACAGAAGGAAACATGACTCAAACTGTGGTTTGTTAATAATGTCATGAACAGAGAAAAGAGACCTTCTGCTGTCCCCTGCGCACAGAGGGAATATACGCTACAATAGAGCACACTAGCAAACACATTTGGGGAGTTCTATTACAAGCCCAACATTTAACTTGAACCAAAGTGCTTCATTCATTTTAATTGATCATTTCAAGAAATAAGATTGTTCATGATATTCCTGTTTGTTTTCTGGGGTCTAACAGCTCCCTGGTTCCCTACCAGGACATTAAAGGCATCTCACAATGGTGGAAACAAGTCAACAGTTCAAATGTGCGTTTCTTTTTTTATAAAAAAGGGTGACATGTAGCAGTTTTCACTCACAGTAAATACGGCCATTCTGCCTGCCCTGCCACACCCGGTGGGTAAAACGACAGAAACCAGATCAGTGGTCTAAAACTGGTACAACTGTGGTTATACAACATGAACATATGAACATTGGATTGAATCAAACCCAACACTAGATAGTATATGCTTTGTTATAAATGTTGTTATGATCAATAATTAAATGTGTGTGTGTGTGTGTGTGTGTGTGTGTGTGTGTGTGTGTGTGTGTGTGTGTGTGTGTGTGCGCGTGTGCGTGTTGCTGAGCTTCTTCTTGCTTTGTAAACACAGCACATGCTTTTAGTGCATGCTAGTGCACATGATTGGTCCCAGCTCACGGCTGATGCTCTACTCTCATACATAACCACTGGGCGACTGTGGCTCAGTGGTAGAGCAGAGGTTCACTCCATGTCGATGTGTCATTGGGCAAGACACTTCGCCCAAGTTGCTCCCGTAGCTGTGCCTGCAGTAAATGCCAAATGTACTCGTATAGGGGATACAGGTACACATGTCATCATTCACCCATTCACCCAGGGTGTGAATGGGTGAATGATTGAATGATGCCATGCAGTGTTAAAGAGCTTTGAGTGGTTCGAAGACTAGAAAAGAGGTATACAAGAATAGTCATTCACCATTTAACCATTCCAGCTTGAAATGCGTGACAGATTCCTGTGTTTGTGTCTGTAACCTGTGACTAGATCAGATCTCAGAGCTGCTGAAGCCTCACAGAGTCTGTCTGGTGACGCCTGTCGTTCTGAACCACTCCAGTCAGCCATGTGGGAGATCGGCCAACAGGTTTGTGGTGAGTGATGGACAAACTCCTCCTGGGACAATAAAGGCTTTGTAATGCTGCTTAGTGTGTACAGAAACCGATGTATTTGGATTAAATGAGCAGAAATTGGATAATTATAGATGTATGTCAAGGACTAGTGTTCACAATTTAGGATCATGGTCCTGTCCTGTTTGATCTGGGTTGTCCAATGTTCTTGGGGCCCAGACTCTCGGGTCCATGAAAGCCCCAGGTCCTTGTGTGTCACTTGGTTTGTGGCATTTTGTTTGATGTTTCCCATGAATATGCAGAACTAAAGTGCAATAACAGCTGAAATGACTCAGTGTCAAATATAATTGTAAAACTAACACAATATCCCGGGTACAATACTGTACATTAATGCAACAAGCAACAACCAGTCAGTCCTGTATCTAACGTCATGTCTCTCTTCCTTCTCATTGTGTCTTTCTGTCTTAGGTACTGAGTCTATGGAGAGGTTACCTGGTTATAAGCAAGCAACGTGTCAGGGTAAATCACACCTGTTAAAGGGACAGTGTGCCGCTTTTGGTGGGATCTTGCTGTGTGGTTGTAGATGGAATACCCTTCCAATCACTCCTCGTTTTCCAAGACTGTGGTAACGATATTCGACTTGTTCATCCAGACCATAATAACACTACTGTTACAGTAGTCAAACAGTGGCTCACGTTACCGCAGTTTCACAAACATATTGGAGAACTACGGTGGCCTTTAAGTAACGTAAGAACGTAAAAGGCTTTTTCTCTAGAGACAGTGTTTGGTTTGTCTGTTCTGGGAACACTGCGAATTCCGTTACAAGGACCCGCTCTCTATGTATACAGGAAGGGCTCATTCTGAGCTCAAAATGTGATTATTCACTAAATAAAACATAGATGTGAATATTATATTCCATTTCTGCTGATAGATCCCCCAAATGCTACACACTGGACCTTTAAGACATCTATTTTAGCACATGTTATGGTCTGGTTTTATGTATCTGGGTTATATTTTTCTTGCTGGGTTTCATCTGTGACCCTTTTCATCCCAAACTCGAGGGATGGTAAGATTGGGGTTACAGAGGTGTTGCAAAATAATGCCAATTATGCCACATATGTTTCTCTTAATTTCCAGGACTTCACATCCACATAAATCCCAAACAAAAAATAATATGCACACTAATGTTCATACTTCAGTTTTATATATGGGTTGCGGACCTGCAGGCTTAGCAGGTTATTCCAGACATCCCTCTCCCCAGCAACACGTTCCTGCTTTTCCTAGGGATCTCCAAGGCATTCCCAGGTCAGACAATAACGTCTCTCCAGAGTGTTCTGGGTCTACCTGCCTCTACCAGTTGGATGTGACCAGAAAATCTCTAAAAGGATCCTGATGTCCGGACCACCTCAGATGGCCCCGTTCATCACGTAGGAGCAACGTCTCTACTCCCTTGAGCTGTCTGAGCTCCTCACCCTATCTCTAAGGCTGAGCCCAACCACCCTATGAGGGAAGCTCATTCGTCCTCTTGCAAACGCTATCTCATTCTTCCAGTCACTTCCCTGAGCTCACGACCAAAGGTGATGATCGGAACGTAGAAGGACTGGTAAATGGAGAGCTTTGCCTGCCGGCTCAGCTCCCTCCTCACCACGTTGGTCCGGTACAACGCCCCCTTTGTTGGTGCTGTGACTCACTCCAAACCCGGACGGTGCTATCCACCATTTTCCGACAGAGAGCCATGGCCTTTGACCTGGAGGTAGGGACTATTTCCAACAGTTTCACACTCTGCCGCAAACCACAGGTCATGTTCTGAAGAAACCAACAGAACCACATCTTCTGCAAAGAGCAAAAATGCCAGTCAGAGGTCTCCAAACTGGACACTCTCCACCCCCTGGCTGTGCCTGGAAATCCTTTACATGAAAATCCCAAACAGGATTGGTGACAGGGGACCACCCTGGCTCAGGCCTACACATATTGAAAACGTGTTTGACTTTTTTACAGCTCTCACTTTGGTCACACAAGGACCGGATGGCTCGGAGCAGCGACCCTATTCCCTGCATTCCCAGGACTCCCCAAGGGACACAGTTGTAAGCCTTCTCCAAGTCCACAAAACACTTGTAGACTGGATGGGCAAACTCCCATGACCCCTCCAACAGACCTACAAGGGTTAAAAGCTGGTCCACAGGTTAACCGCCATGAATTGCTCCTACTGGATCTGAGGTTTGACAATGGTTCAAACGGTACAATATGTCGATTGATGATCTTTTGTTTTGTGCAATATTACAATAGACTTACATTATTTAAATGTGGTTTCCAGCATAGTTTATGGTCTTTGTGGTTTTGCTTTTATGTGAAATAGTTTTACATCTTTGAACCTCGAACAATTATTAAAATGACACAAACTGGGACGTTTAGAGGGAAAACTCAGTTTGGTGGAAATGCTCTCAGCGGACACTTCTTTATTTGAAGAATTAATTTAAAGTTTGTATCGTTTTATGTGCTGAGGTTTTCACCCATTCTGTCATCACCTCAATACAATGGAGGTGAACAGAATTTAGTTTCTGGAGCTCGGTGTGAAAGAAAGACGTCTTTCCAGAAACAACAGCCCTGTTTCTCTGGATAATCCGGACCATGCATGGTCAAGTTTCTGGAAAGTAGAAGCTGCTGTTGAATGTTCAAATGAATTTTCCAGCACAAACTAAATACCAACTGCCTTCATTGAGGAAGAAATCATCTTAAAACCTGGACAAATGAAACCAAACTGTAGAGACCACCACCTTGGGCAATAAAAAGTATATTTGTGAGAGCCTAAGTGGAATTCTATTTCTCCCTCTTTGTATGTGTGTCTATGTGAACAGGTAGAGAGCACTTTTAGCTACCTGGAGATTTGCTCTATCAACATTCTAAGTCACACACAGGTACAATGATTTCTTTGATCAAAACCATACTTTTTAAAGATATTTAATCGAGAGTTTTCTTTTTCCATTCCTTTCGTTCATCCTGTATGGAAGGCCTTTTGAGCATTTATTCTATATCCTTGATAACATATGTCAGTGTCCTCCACTAGCTGAAATATTCAAAGCTCAAATCCTCACCTAACTAGTTGGAGTGTGTTTTGACTTGACTAGGTAACTAGTGAGACTGTTTAAAAGTTGAGCTATAGAAACCCAAATGACTCACTAGTTATACTCAATGCACAACATGCTAATGAGGTGGTGGGTGGAAAGGCGTGCATTATGGCTTCCTATTAGTTTTCCAGTTTAAAATAAAAAAATATCAACCAATCGGGACTCATTTGCATATTGCACACAAGTTAACGTGTTGGAATAAGAAACTGCAACTAGCCAACTAGTGGCTGCATGTTGCATAGTTGGGGTTGTTAGCATCATTGGCAACCTTAGCATTATCATTTGGGCTTTTAGCTCAACTAGTGGAGGTTTTACATCGAGGACATGGAATTAATGATGATACAAATGAATAGGTGAGAAATATACAGTAGGGTAATCATTTTGAAGTACTGTGAGATTATATAAATGATATAAATTTATATAGATGAAATGCAAAACAATAGGGTCATGGCTTCTATGTTTTTCAACGTTTAATGTTCACATACATATATGATATAATGCGTGTGTTGCAGATTGTATTGGAGACAGTCAGGCACACTCTGTCTTTCAGTGTACCGTACGTTGAAGATCTTGAGGCCATGGTCAGTCACATGACCGCCTCACTGAAGAGGGTCTTCCCTGATTCCTCTCCAGGGTGAGTCTCACTTAACCCCCGAACTCTACTACATATTATAAAAAATATACAAAATTCAGCATTCAACAATCTGTTAATTTTTCTAAATATCTTCTAAATCCTGACTCAAACAATCACACATACTCTTCTTCCAAACGTTGCGTGAGGCTAGCAACAGCAGGCACGCACGCACACAGCCCCCTGCTGGAGGAGGGGACAGTTAACACTGTTGTGCTCAGATCATCAATCCCTTTTTCAGATGTGTGAAAATTAATGCAATTAGTTAAACACATTTAACTGTATTTGAGAAATACAGTTGACTCGTACAAGCTGAAATTAGCAGCAATCCCATTCAGTTGTTTAGCCTTCCGGCTCCGAGCTAGTAGTGACTTGTGATAGTATTGCATCCTGTTTAATATGCTTAAATCAGCCAAGGGCTTGGAGGTAGAGTGAAAGGAAACACTTGTATGCTTGCTCTATAGGCCCACATATGCGGAGGATCCCTTTAATTTCACCACTTGTCAATTGAGCCTTTTGGCTTCATGCGCCACTGAAAAGCTGTATCCAGTTCAATTAAATGTATTTTGTATAGCCCAGAATCACAAATTACAAATTTGCCCCTGCTAGCATGGCCTATTTTACATGTCGGTCTTTAGCAGAATATTTCTTATGCTTCGATCCTCAGAAAGCTGTTCCAGACGAGTACTCCAGACCTCCAGCAGAGACTTCTCACATTGACGGATGTGATGGAGGAGCAGCTGGACAGTCGGCCCTGTTCCTGTGGTATGTGTCCTTTATTTCACAGTAAATCATCTCTCGTCAGACTGGCGTCTGTTCACCTACCATCTGTTATCTACACCTGGTGATTTGAAGATTAGCGCTGTATCTCGTAGAAGTATTCATTTTGTCAACAGCAGATTAGTGCATGTACCCAGACGATCATTTGCAGATGGAGAGTGTCTGAATGTGTTCCTCAGGGGGATTCTCTGATACCTATGCTGCTCTGTGTGATTACAACCAGATGCCATTTAGAGAGGAGATTCAGTGGGTGAGTCACGGCTGTAATGCAAAATATAATACTTTAATAGGCCACGTGTACTAAACTCCTTAAATGACTCTTAATAGCCACTAGACAATAAGCAAATGTTATCAGTGGTGTTTCCAAATGAAGCATGGCTAACTGTTTTGACAGGATGTGGACAACATCTACTGCATCAACAGCTGGAGAGAGTTCAACCTGCAGGACTTCAGCCACTTAGACAGCAGGTGAGATACAGTACAGTGTTGTTACATCCAATCTTAAGGGGCGGGTACATTGCTTTTCATATTCTTATGTATTCAAATCCTAAAGTATGCATTTTGGTCAAGTATTCATGTTTCAGCGTCAAAGTGCTATTTTCCCTGATGCATGTTTCTGTATGATGCTGATGCTACATATACACTTATAGTCGGTGTAGTCGTCATGCTCCCGGTTTGGAGGAGCAGACTCGTACCGGCACAGCAGCTAAGCAGTATACTGATGTGGACATCATGTTAGTTCAGAACCTGAAAGTCACACAATAACAGAAACTAACTAACTGGTAGAAGCAGAGGTTGACCAGCAACTCCTGTGTTGTATGAAGTAAAATGACTGGTTTTGTCAATGGAGTCTTGTGACTTTAAAGTGAGCATAGCTAATGGCTTCAGTCTGACGGCAAGGTAAAGTAGTTACAATATTCTAAATATAGCATTCACTTAAAAAGTATGTACATTTTTTTCAGTGGTTAAATATGTATTTCTGCTGCTTGCGTCCACCGCCGCTTCTTCTTGCATCAGACAACTGAAACTGTTTTATTGCCTTTTTTTTCAATTGACTCAATTGATAAAAGCAGTAAATGAACCTCACAGAAGAGTACACATACAACCCTGCTTCAAGATATCAGAACTAACCCTTTATTTATTTCCAAACTTTATACAGCTAACGTTGACTAGCTAGCGTTCACATTATTCAGAAGCTTATTGATTAGCTTACTCAGCAGTTAGCAAAAAGCAGGGATGTAGAGTACTTTGGTTCCCTACATCCCGGCTTTTTGCTAACGGCTGAGTGGGAGTTTCAAGTTGAAAACCCCTGAAAAGAAAGCAGATGGACCTGTCGTTAACCTACTTCTTTAAATTCCTCTCCTTTCCTCTCAGGGACTTGGCATTAGCAGTAGCCACTCTGTCGTTCAACCAGTGGTTTACCAAGATCTACTGCAAAGACCTCAAACTGGTAAACTCTTTTATTGTCTGCGTTCTTCTGTTGTTAGAGAATGAAAGGGTTGAATAAAGGTTTTGCAAAAGATGGTGTCACTTGCATGTGTGCCCATAATCCCATGAAATTTGAAAGAGGCACTTCACATGCAAAGATAATCAATTTATATCACGTGCATAAGGTGACACAATGGGAAAACCCTCCTGAAAGGAGAGTAGTGGTACACACACGATTACCTCTTGCTGCCTACATCCATCTTGCAAAGTAAATGGTAAATGGACTGTACTTATATAGATTTGTTCTAGTCTTCCGACCACTCAAAGCACTTTCACACTACTTGTCATCATTCACCCATTCATACACTCATGGGAGGAGCTAAGGTTCCACCTGCTCATCAGCAGTAACTAACATTCACACACATTCATACACCATAGGCACAGCTACGGGAGCAATTTGGGGTTAAGTGTCTTGGCCAAGGGCACATGGGCTAGCGAAGCCGGGGATGGAACCGCAGGGGGTTCTTTGATTGAAGGACGACCCTGCTCACCACTGAGCCACAGTTGCCCAAATACAGTCCATTACCAATTACCTTAAGAGATAGGGGAAAGATTCCACAGTCCTTGTTCTGTGTAAAATATATGCTCTTAAGTTAATTCAAACGGAGTGTTTCAGACAATACAGGTTTATTCAGACAAACAGTATGAGAAAAGTGCAGTGTTTCTATAACATTAAAGCATATAAACATGTTCAAGCAAAAACCAAAAATATCGGTATTGAACCTGATATGAGCATGATATGTCCCTTTTAGATCTAATAAGACCCAGCCATTCACTTCATGTCTCCCCAAGTTTCTGGATTCCACACATTGTGTGGAACAGTACAAATCAAATTAGGTGACACCAGACTTAGAATCTGTTTTTGGACCGCATGTCTCTCTGTCTTTATCCCTTCAGTCAGTAGACATCCAGCAGCAGCTGACTTTTTTGCTGTCCAGATCTCCCAGTCTGGAGGAGCTCTCACTGGAGGCCAGTGGACTCAAACTGTGAGTTTGTGCAGTGATGTGCTGGAGCTGTATAGCAAGGCAGGAGGCAAAGTTCCCGGGAAAAAAAGGACGTCTGATTTAGCAATTTCAGACATTAATATTAGCATACTTTAGCAAGATTTGTGGTATTGTGTTGTTTCTGAATGTGCTCATTGCCAGACGGACTGAGGGACACTGAACCACAGGTTTTGTTACAACTAAGAAAATACACCTTGAGAAAGGTTGAAACTAAACATTAATCCAAGCAGGCTGTTATTCATTCTGAATGAAAGTCTACTTTACAGGGATTGATTGAGAAGTAACCTTGTTATTCTGCTGCAGGGACTTTGCAATCAAAATGGCGGCTGCCCTGCGGGAGCACACCTCCTCCCCCTTGCAATCCATCAACCTGTCCGGCAATCCAATCCAAGACAAAGGTGGGCTTTTTATATATAACATCTTAGTGGAATAAGAACAGCTTTAGAATAGAGGGTGGGTTGCTGTTCTAGCTTGAGCCAGGTGGCCAGTTTTACTGTTTGCCTTCCTCTGTGAAGTTTTGTGAGTGAAAGGTGGGTTTAGCTGGAATGACATTTGCCATCTTCTTGTATTAAGGTTTAGTTATCAATAATGTGTTGGATTCCACCGGTCTCTTTCCTGCTCGAAATATCTGCAGTGAACATGGTCTATAGGTACAACAAGAAATGGGCACTTTATTCATATGAGTTATGCATTTTAAATGTACATTAGCAATGCATTATTTCTGTGTGCGTACTGCAGAACAGCCAGCATGTTTGTGTTAAGTATGCACACTGGATTCTATTTTGTGTGTGTTGTGTTTTCATTTCTAGGTGTCATAGCTCTCAGTCAGGAGTTGGAGAATCTAGCTGAAAGACTCACGCGCCTTTCTCTGTCCCGGGTATCAATGACTGCTAAAGGTACACACACACACACGCACACACACACACGCACACACACACACACACACACACACACACACACACACACACACACAGTCGTATTTCCATCAACGTAGAGGACATTACATTTATTTGCATTAATTTCCCAAAGACTTACCTTCACCCGAATCGCTACTAAAGTAATCCTAACAATAACCTTAACCCATCCCTAAACCTTAAAGTCTTAACCCTAAAATGTCTTTATTTACGTAATGGGGACTTACATTTAATCCTTTCCAACCCAGATCAAGGAAACAGAATTATGTTCCCAAAACATGAGTAATACACCTACCCCTCCCCTACACACACACACACCCCTTTACTTCTATCTTTGTGAGGACACTCAATGACTGACATAATGCATTCCATAGCTCCCCACCCTAATCTTAACCAATCAATGCTTAACCTATCCCCTAACCTCTATTTGATTCCAACCTGAACCCGGAACCTTAAAACCAAGTCTCAACTCAAACAGGCCTTTGAAGATGTGAGGACTGCCGAAATGTCCTCACAATCAGAAATGTCCTCACTATGTGGTAAAAAACAGTGCCAGTCCTCACTATGTCTCAAGTACAAACATACCAAGTACAAACATACACACACACACACACTCTCACAGTTTACAACATAACCACTTTGTTATGTTTACTATTATAGTTGTATAACCCTCATCCTGCTCTTTCTTCCCTGAATGAACAAGGGCAGATTGTTATTGTATTATTAACAAATCTGAATTATTTCACAAAATTGCCTGTGATCCGATGATCCTCCTCCTCCAACAACATGGTCACCAGTTCTGCATGTGTGTGATCTCTTGGTTTCCAGGTCTTGGCTGTCTGAGTCAGGTGTTATCCTCCACTCAGCTGTTCTCATCATCTCTAACCCACCTTGACCTGTCTGGTAACCCCGGCAGCCTGGTTACTGAAGATGCAACGGTACACTCTGCTCTGCTCTGCTCTGTGTGTGTGTGCGTGTGTGTGTGTGTTTCATGTCAAATTATGTGGATTGAAGATAGAGATTGTTGCATAGAAAGAATGTACACATGGATACATTTACACATACTGTACATACAAACCCAGAAGGAGCTGAGAGTGGGATGTTCTGATTACAAAGCATTTGTGCTTTTACAGATGAGCGGATGTCACTATGTACAATTGTAGTTTCAAGGTTTCTTTCCCCGCAAACTCAACACCTCTCAACATTGAACAGTGCAAAAAGAACAAATTAGTACAGTTAAACTAGAGATGACAGGACGGCAGCTAGCATCAGCAATGACATCTTGAAAAGCCTTACAGATAATAATAAATCCACATTTTAAAAACAATATTAAACAATATTAAAAAGTGGCATTGTAATACTCAATTGTAATGCTCAATTCATAATGCTGGAAGTCCTGGTTTATACATGTCCTAGTTAATGTATGCTTGAGAGAAAGAAAATGTGATTTACTTTACAGCAGCACTTTTAACTCTGAAGTACACCATGTCTGAACATCTTGAACATATACTACACAGTATGTATAAACATTATGTGTGTGTGTGTGTGTGTGTGTGTGTGTGTGTGTGTGTCTTGCAGTTTCTCTTCAAGTTCTTGTCCAGTACTAATGCTCTGTCTCATCTGGACCTCAGCGATACCAACTGCCCTCTAGACACGGTCAGTGAGAGACGGTTCATACAAAAGTATGCAACACAGGGTTGAACCACACAATGCAGTTGAACATGAACAAGAAAACAAGAAAAACTACAAAACAAAAACAGATATACATTTCTGTAGGAGGAACGCAGATAGAACCCAATTCTCTGGGGAGATAACTCGGCCAACATCCATCAACCTTGACCACCAAAGTGTTTGAGCACCAAGCATCATTGATGTACAATTGTCTCTGTAAAGATGTGGGAACAGCAGCACTGGGTTGGCCTCAGTTTTCCTGGAGCCAGGAGCAGACTGGGTGGTGGAATAGCTTCTGGTACCTTCCATCTCGACTCTCCTTCCTCCCGGCTCAGCGGCAAGTCTGACTGGGTGGTCGGTCGTGGGCGATGAGCGTCCCGACGAATTAATCAGATCCCCACGATTCCTTCTACCATTTAAATGTGTGTTTTGTCATATGACAAGTGCTCCAGTAATAAAGAATAAAACATAACAAATGAATGTTGCAAAATTCATGGGAGCTGCCAGCCACAACATGTACATGCCGCCATTCTAAATGGTAATTCGCTCCTCTGTTCTGAGGCTATTTGGATCATTTCACCTGAAGTAATAGTCGTCAAACGTTTTGGGAAAGTCAGCTTGCTGTGAGAGGAGAAGGTTGATTGGATTTTCATCTTTGTCATTCAGGCCAGAGATATCAGAGATATATCCAGGACATTAGCCTAGCGTAGCAAGAAGACTGGAAGCAGGGGAGAATGCACGTCTAGCTCCATCAAAAATAACAAAAATAAGACATCAACGAATCAATACGTTTTACTGTTGATTTCTTGGTTTGCAAAAGACAGTTAGTGTCTGTCGCTCACCTCTTACTGGAATGGGGATTCCAGTAAGATCTGCCAGTGTAGTGGTGCAATGGAGAAAAATGGGGGGATATCTCTTTCAGATTTGATTGGTGTGTATCTGTATGGCATCAGCTGGCAGCAACACCAGGCTGCAGTGCTCAACAAATTAAAAATGAACTTGCGTAACATTATTATGTATGAAACTGAAACTGTACTTATTAATTGTTTTGTCTCATACCCAGTGTGTAGTTCTTAGCAAAAAAATTGTGATGAAAATAAGATTCTACGATGTAAAACCTCATAGTGAACGCCTCACACAGTTATTACTGTGTGTTGAGAAAATGTGCAGACTTTTTTAAATGTGTTATAAACACTTCATTATTGATTTATAAACATTACATGGTATGTATTCACCGGTTGATTCAGTTATTTGTGAATACATGACAATGGAGGTATTGAAAAGGGAAGGGGGCCCACTGAGGCTGCATATCTATGGGGTCCAGATCTTTATGCCACGCCACTGTTGTTAATTGAACTGTGATTTATTAAGTATTGAAGTTCTGTGCTTGTCATTCTGTACATACCACTCACTTATTGTAATTTTCTCTTGCAGTTATTTGTGTCCCTGTCTGCTGGATGCTGTTCCAAACTGATGCACCTAAGTCTGGCCAGGAATACTTTCAGCCACAGGTCAGCTCCACATTGATTTTGAGATCTGTGAACCTGTGAACTTGACATCCTCTCTGCATTACAGAAGTCAGTATTATTGCAGTAATAGACTCTTTACCACTTCCCATCTATATCTGCTATTAACTACTATCATGGCTCATTACAATGCTTTGGTCATGTATGTTTTGACTGTAATTTCCTTAATTCTTATTTTTTAGATTAGATTAGATTAGATTAGAAAACTTTATTAATCCCCACTCATTTGCCACCAAACATTCATACAGACAACAATAGTCCACAGAGCACAACAGACAAGTAACACACTACAAAACAAACAAAACCAGAAGATACCCCATAAAACATGACCATCAGAAAGATGCTAAGTCTAAATCTAAAAACACCTAAAGGTGTTCATTATTTTGTTGTACAGGGCTTTAACCCCCAAATCAGTAGATTGGATCTTACGTTCTTAAGTAACGCTACTTAGTGGCTTAATGGCGTAGTTATTCTTACCCAAAGGTTGACTTATTTGTTACGTAACTTCTGTACTGAAAGCATAACTTCACCCCCAGATCTTAGGGTCCAAGCTCAACCACTGCAGTATTTATAAAAATGCCCAAAAGTGGGCAAGGGGCTGAGAGATGAAAGTAAGCCCTCTTCCAAGTGACTGAAGCCTTGATGCAGCGTCGACAAATATGACTGCTACAGTAGTTTGGAAAATAACAATGTGGCATTGAGCAGCAGTTCAGATGCTGGGAGACTACTTTGTTGGGCGCCAGCTCCAGAGATGGACTGTCGAATTCAGCCAGCCCAAACCGTAGCACCTCTGTCTCCAGAGCGGCCGGCCGCTCTCCTCCCAGCTGTAGGCTCCTAGCGGTGGAGTGCAGGGGCCCAGTGCTGGCCACTTGTTTTCTGTAACCAGGGTAACGTTAGCATGATAACATGGTGGGATTAGTACGCTAAAGTTAGCTAGCTAACTAGCCAGCCGCTAAATGAGCTGTGCTCTGATTGTTGTGCTACACAGTGGTCAGAGAAAAAGTAGAAATGATAGATGCTGTGCAGAGAGTCAGGGAGGGGGGGTCTGATTCAAGGACGTTAGCATTCGTTAATTTCATGACGTAGATTAGCCCAAAACGGTCGACTATATCTATAGTAACGCCCGCATTGATGTGTTCCATCAAAGTACAGTCATAGATTTTAGTTTATAGCTTAAAGAAATATGTATAAGTATGCAGTTCATTTTTAAGTAATGCCACATCTGTCGTTATTGTAGCCCAAACATTAACTTATTTGTTACATAACTTCCTTACATCGGTAACATCACTTATGTAGTTATTTTTAACCCACACATTGAATTATTTGTCACGTGACTTTCGTACTTAAGAAACTTCACTTCAGTAGTTATTTTAACCCAACCACAATCCATTCCTAAATCTAACCAGCCGCTCTGATCACTCATGTTGCTAGAAAAATGCATGAAAAATAACAAGTAAGTTATCAAAAGGGACCGTTATTTGAGAATACATTGATGACTATAGGGAGTCAGTAGTTATGTAGTTATGACACTCTAGTCTACTCTATCTCTGCTAGTTTTCTTTTTCCCTGTGAAATGTTTTTTTCAGTTTTTTTGGGGAGTTTTTCCTGATCCGGTGTGAGGTCCTGGGACAGGGATGTCGTATGTGTACAGATTGTTAAGTAAATTTGTAATTTGGGATTTTGGGCTGTAATAAATAAACTCAATTGAATTGAATAGTTTTAACAACGCACTGGTGGGTAATTCCCCATAGAGCATAATAATTCTGACAACACAACAAAATTATTTAGAACACAGTTGAGCCATTTTTCTCAGCAGACATTGTGACTTGTATTAGGAGGGAAAGTATAGACATAACTAATTATAGATGTCTCTGCTCCATTTGGAGTGACCTGAAATGTATACAAATCAGCTGGTGAAAACAGCTGCTCTAATCCACATTTCATGGTGTGGTTGATAGAATTGAAAAGAAACGTTTTTACGGCTACAGGTTACTATGAAAATGTGTGTGTACGTGTGTGTGTGTGCGTGTGCATGTGCGTGTGTGTGTGTGTGCGTGTGCATGTGTGTGTGCATGTGCGTGTGCAGAAAAGTGCAAAAGGTGACCAGGAGCATTCGAGAGTTCTTCAGTCAGAGCTGTGAGCTCAAATATGTGGGCCTGTCTGCAACCAAACTACCTCCACAAGCTCTCAGGTATGTTTACTCCCAACAAATGCAGTAATGAACTATTCACTTTTTTAATGAGGGGAGGTTATACCTGTCCTGCTGTATGATGAGGTTTCAAGTCTGTCACCACACCTGGCTTTATTGCTGCCACAAGGTTCCTGTCTCTCACCTCTACCCACATCAGTTCTACCGGACAGATCCTTTCAGATGCTTTTACTGAGTTTTAGACTCACTCCAGCTGTTTTGTTGAATTTCAACAATTGTACAACAATGGAATCTATATATTCTAAAAGTGCCCACAAGTGTTACCAATATTAGACTTTTTTTTAGACATGTAGAAGAAAGGGATTTTGATGAAATATAAAATTTGGTTGCTTTTCCTGACGGAAGCGGTCATCACACTGTGTGTGTTCAAGGACTGTCAGAACGTTGACCGTCACACTTATGGCTGTTTTTACAGCTTCTGGCTATTATAATCTGTGTCATTTTGGCAAGTTACTTTTAAGAAAACATGCTTTTCAAAGCCACTTACTGTTTACAAGTTGCAACACCTCGGTTGTGCTCCGGCGTCACACGTCCTGTACTGATGATTCAAAAAGTATTAACTTCTCTCTGCAAATATCAGTCAGTACACTCACCTTTCAACTTTTTCCAATTTAGCTACCTAGATAGCTAGCGCCTAGCTAACTGTTTTTGGTCTGTGCCGAATGACGTCAGACTGCAGAAGAGTAGCATAGCATCTATTGGTGGGAGCTAACGTTAGCCGGCTTTGTGTTTTGTATCAAAAAGAGACCTTACATTTCTTACGTTTAAAGATCCCTGGCATCGCGGCTAGGTGTTGTATCTGTATGGAAGGGTACAAACAGATATAGGATGCTTATTCTATTGTTTAGATTGCTACCACAGACACATCCTTCACAGCTGGCTTTGCTGCCACCGTACCAGTTACTAGAGCCATAAAAAGTTGCGCAAAGTGTAGGAAGACAGTTTGGAGCTGAGGAGAGAAAACAAGCAACAGCCGTGACTGTGATACTTTGACACACAGGAAGGACGCCTAATCCCTCCACACACACAACACACGCTGTAAACTTTCCAACAAAGCCAGATTAACTGTGCTTCAGTGGCCCATGAATCTGCAGCTCTGCATATAATTGTATATTTTATAGATTTATGTTTTGTTTTACAACTAGGTTATTACTACAGGGTCTGGCAACTAACACCTGTCTCTTTGGGCTGGAGTTGGACCTCAGTAGCTGTGAGGTAGAGCACACATTCACGAACCTTTCATTTTTGATGATGCAGAAGCTACAGTATACAAACCATTGTGTGCGTGTGTGTGTGTGTGTGTGTGTGTGTGTGTGTGTGTGTGTGTGTGTGTGTGTGTGTGTGTGTAGCTGCGTTCTGCAGGTGCCCAGGTGATACAGGAGCACATCTCTGAAGCCACAGCTATCAGAAGTCTGGATCTCTCTGACAATGGTAAGCATAACCACACACACACACACTCAAAGAGGAAAATAGTGGCATACACACAATCAACTTCTAATTTCAGCACTCATCTTAGGACCTTATCCTGCAGTCCAGAAATGCTTACATGGAACAAGACAATGGCTACACATTTCACAGTGTAAGATGGGTGGAATTGGTCTTCTACAATGTTTCATTCATTCATATTTCAAATTATCATTAATTTCATTCTGGTGATATCCCAATCCTCCATTAAGCTGTTGAACATGATGAAAGGATGGATGTTTTGCTTATATTTTGTTGATTATTTTTTCTGAGCCAGTTAGCACTTAAATAGACTTTAAAAAGACTCTAAAACAATGAAGTTACATAAATAATTGGTCATGAATTACAATAGGAATCTACAAATAACTTCAGAAATTAGATAAAAGAACATAGAATATGCAAACGCCTCTGCAAAGTCACTAAACTCTGTATCAGATACAGGTAGTTTACCGTGTTGAGTAAAGCCATATTTACTTAGAGTTTGATGAAAAGAAGAACGTTAATATTAAATGAAGAGCTATCGTTGATAAATAACTTTCTGAAAAGTGAAGTCTATGCTTCATGTTTTAAAGCTGCTTTCTCTCTAGTGTCCACCAGGGGGGCGACTCCTCTGGTTGTATAGAAGTCTATGCTTCATGTGTTAAAGCTGCATTCTCTCTCCTGACCACCAGGGGGCGACTCCTCTGGTTGTATAGAAGTCTATATAAATGACTCTACTTCTCTTGATTTATTCCATCAGTAAACTTTGTAAACATGAGTTTATGGTCTCAATCTCTAGTTTCAAGTCTTCTTCAATACAGCATGATGTTCATTTAGTAAATGATGGTCCTTTAGAGTCAAACAGACCATAAAGCAGGGTATGCTTTAGGGCGGGGCTACAAGGTGATTAGAGTTGTCCGGTCTGGGAGTTGTCTGTGTTTTCGTTTAGGGTGTTTTCATTTAATGAAAGGTAATTGTAAGGTAATAGCATTTTAGTCGCCTATCAGCATTCAGTTGTACTTAGCTCCACCCTCTTGTGTCCCTTTTGATTCCAAGCAACCAAGATGGCTGAAATGTCACTGCTATATGTCATTAATAGTCATTACCATTGCTGCTAAGCAGCTGACCTCCACTCACTCTCACTTCCTGCATGTTCGGATGTTTCTCCCCTCCATGTTGCTCCTCTCTCCCTCTGTCTGTCCACAGGTTTTGAGAAT
>NC_046971.1:24274866-24357366 GCF_009769545.1 Cyclopterus lumpus
GAGCTTTGTAAATGAGGTATATATGTAAGTTATGCTTTATACACATGTTCTGTTGTCTTCTCCTGTGCAGCTGCTTCCCTCTCTGTATGAGGCAGGAAGGAAGTGTGCCTCTGATGGAGACTTGGTGAACTGCATCCTCGCTGAAACGGCTACTGCATTGACTAATGAGTTCAGCAGAAGCATACAGGTACACGTTTAAAAAGCACCTCCTCACACAGGCCAGATGACAAAGGCTTCAATCATGAGTACTTTGACTATTCTAGAAATGATAGTGTGTTGGATTACAGAACAGGGTTAATTAAGGCTGTGGCATTAATTCAGTTTTTCTTTCCAGGAGTTGGCTCAAGGTCTGATGAGGGGTGCAGAGGCAACGTGTCCACGGGTGGTCCGGCGGTCCAGTGTGTTCGAGTGTCTGTCAGAGTGTGTGTCCATGAGAAGCAGACAGACACACACATTCCTGAGAAGCACTCTGGTGGAGAACACAGGGCCGATCATCAGCAACAGACTGCGGTAATAACCTTTATGTGAGAAGTGTCATTCAAGTTCATGTAATGAACCCCATATACAGTATATTATTAGTGAGTATGCTCTCTTTATTTATTGAACCTCATTTACATAAAAAAAATGCACTGGACAATATAATGTGAGATTTGACATTTTATGTCATTTGAGTGTACATGGATCCGTGTTTCTTTTGTTTGTTCTGTAAAAATAATGTAAATGTCAAAATGATAGTCTAGCAGCAGTTAGCCTTGCTAGTTCTTGACCAACAACCTTTGACCCAGTCACTACGTCTCTAAAGGACATGTCCTTGTATGTTTAGCTGATTCTTGTTTGCTATCTAACAAGACACAGCTCACAAACAGGTGGATGTGACGGACAGACAAAAGAATGTTGAACTGCTATAAATTATGTTTGGACTGCGGTAAATGGGTTCAAGTCCAGAAAAAAGGTACATGCCATACTGAAACATGACCATGTGTATATTAATGGTTCAATTATTACAGGATTGGGTGGAGTACAGGGAAAGAAGAGGTTGCGCAGCTTAACTGCCAACAGGGTTTTTATATACCCCAACCTATTGTCTTACAAACACATGAGAAAGTCTATCTTCTTCCCTGGAGATCTTTAGGGGAAGAGACTGACCCACTGCCAATGCCCCACCCCCCTGGTCCCTGAGCCCTGTACCCTCAGGGACTTCATTGACATCAACAGCAGTTTGGATTCTGCAGTAAAGACGAAGGTGTAGTACATGTGGCACCCGCTCCACCACGAAAACTACGGCGACGCCTATTTTACGTTTTTTTTCTCGGCTAAGATTACTTCCAGAATCTTGTCTGACAGAGAGACCAGAGGGAACTGCCAAATGACCAATTAACTTGTTTCTGAATGAATCGTTCAGTACTTTCTGGAGCTCTCTTTACTGTTTTATTGTTTTACTGGTCCTTCGCTTCCCCGGCTGAACCATGTATATAAGAAGTGGACATAGTCATCATGACATCACCCGTTGATTTGTGGACTGTTGTTATGGAGCCTCGAGTTCGGCATTTTCACCGTCACCATCTTGGCATGTTTTGCAACCGATGAATGGAAGTTACAATATTTAGAACTTTACCTGAGAATCCCTCAGGTAAAGTTTGTGGAAATGCAGACTCATGGCGAGTGTGCATAAAAGGCTCCAAATGTCTGCGAAAGAGCTCTCATGCACTTGACGAGTTGACAGCGAGACCGCTGTTAACCCTCAATTCTCAGAATGTATTCAGAAGGCGCCATAACAGTCTGTGGGTTCGCGAGGCTGGACTTTGGGATAAGGTCATCGAGAGATCCTCACACTCACTCTCCTGTGATGAGGAGATCAGCTCCATTTGTGAGTCTTCCTTCACCTGCTGGGTGGAACCACCCGGCAGGAATGTAGATGCCTCCATTTACCCCTCAGCCATTACAGCAATAGCCTATTTTTATGACTAAATGTAAACCATAGTCCTCACTGTGCTGCGGTCACATGTGTTGTTCTCTCTTGTCGTCCCGTCCAGGGAACTAAGACAAACGTTGAGCGTCTCTCTGGCTGAAAGCATCATTGAACAGGTTCTACAGGATCTCACAACGACACAGAACAGCATGGTAAATGTCTGTGTATTGTGTTTTATTTGTGTGAAGGGTGAATATTATGGGGATTCCTGTACTACATCCATTTTATATATACACTATATTTTGATAGTTTATGACCAGTATTTTCTTTTAATGACCTGTGAATTTATCTATAACTTCTTCTGACCAGTGTGAATGGTAAGAAACACTTTTGGAGAAGAATGCTTGTGTATAACACACGATCAAAGGAACGCTTTATTAATATCTGTTTCATCTCTGTGCATCCAGTACACAGAGGTGTCTCGGAGGTGGTATTTAGTCTAGCTTAGCACAACGACAGGAATGTGCTAGCTCCATCAAAAGTGAAACAGTCCAAAGTTACAATAAATCCCAACGATCTCCTCAACTGTCTTTCTTTTAAACTTACTGTGTGAATATATTCAATGTGTTGCACTCATTACTGTTGATGCTTTTCTATATTTGCTGGATAGGATTGCCTTATAAAAGAATATTCATGCACTAGTCTGAACATCAACATCCCAGAGCTTCGATTGGTCGACAGCGACTTCCCGACTGATGATGTAAGAGACACGCATCAATCTGTCCATTCATTCTGTTCTTCACTCATTCTTTTATGTGTTTGGTTTACCTTTTGTTTTGTTCTTCCTCTCGCTTTACTCTCTCCTCACCAGTACAGTCCGGCATTTTGGAGAAATAGTTTCCACTCCAAGAGCCTGAGGCCTGCCCCTTCAATTAAGAGTAAGATAAAACCACTATTACTGTGTGATGCATTAATGTCTCTTTATGTCTCCCCCTCTCGCTGAAGCCTTGTGCATGTGTGGGTGTCTGCATTTCTTGCAAAAGCCATGAGATAGCAAACTGTAATAATAACAACAACATAGTAAAAAGGTGTAGAGAGGAGGAAAAGGAAACAATTATGTACACAGGACTGTGTGCTCTGGAATTACTATATTATTGCTCTCAAATGAATAATTTGTGTGCACAAATGATCAGAACATTACATTACATGTCATTTAGCTGACTCTTTTATCCAAAGCGACTTACAATAAGTGCATTCAACAAGAATCAAGAAAGTAACATTTGTAGCTCGCAGTGTCGGAGCTACAAGCCGATTGGTAGATGCAGAGCGGTGTGAACGGGCTGGGGTGTGAGGTTAGACCATGTCCCGGGTGTGAGGTTAGGCCATGTCCTGGGTGTGAGGTTAGAACATGTCCTGGTTGTGAGGTTAGACCATGTCCTGGGTGTGAGGTTAGACCATGTCCTTGGTGTGAGGTTAGACCATGTCCTGGGTGTGAGGTTAGACCATGTCCTGGGTGTAAGGTTAGACCATGTCCTGGGTGTGAGGTTAGACCATATCCTGGGTGTAAGGTTAGACCATGTCCTGGGTGTGAGGTTAGACCATGTCCTGGGTGTGAGGTTAGAACATGTCCTGGCTGTGAGGTTAGACCATGTCCTGGGTGTGAGGTTAGACCATGTCCTGGGTGTGAGGTTAGACCATGTCCTGGCTGTGAGGTTAGACCATGTCCTGGGTGTGAGGTTAGACCATGTCCTGGGTGTAAGGTTAGACCATGTCCTGGGTGTGAGGTTAGACCATGTCCTGGGTGTGAGGTTAGAACATGTCCTGGCTGTGAGGTTAGACCATGTCCTGGGTGTGAGGTTGGACCATGTCCTGGCTGTGAGGTTAGACCATGTCCTGGGTGTAAGGTTAGACCATGTCCTGGGTGTGAGGTTAGACCATGTCCTGGGTGTGAGGTTAGAACATGTCCTGGCTGTGAGGTTAGACCATGTCCTGGGTGTGAGGTTGGACCATGTCCTGGCTGTGAGGTTAGACCATGTCCTGGGTGTGAGGTTAGACCATGTCCTGGGTGTGAGGGTAGACCATGTCCTGGGTGTGAGGTTAGACCATGTCCTGGATGTAGACTGGACCCAATCCGTTCGCAGCACGGTACTCAAGAACCAATGTTTTGAAGTGGATGCTGCAGCCACTGGTAACCAGTGAAGGGAGCGGAGTAGTGTGGGTCAATTTAGGTTGAAGACCAGTCGAGCTGCAAACAGTTGCCAACGAACACACAGAGCTGAATGGTTATTAATTTGTCGTGTTTGTATCCACCTGATGAGTCCAATATCCTCTTTCCTTTTAGCTCTGTTTTTTGGTCTCCTGAGATAAATATCTGCCTTTTTAGCTGCTAAATGCTCCACTATGTAGGATGTCCAAGCGAGGCAACATAATGACAACATAAAGGTTTCCAAAGGGTGGCGCTTTGGAGTGATAAAGACATGGAGTCATAATTGTAGAACCACATATAACCATAATATTAAATAAATTGAACAAACTTACTGCCTTGCACTAAAAAATCAGTTTTTTAAAAAGTTACTACAATAAACTTTTGACTGGTTATGAATCCACCTTGATTCAATACTGATGCCTCTGTATGACCAATTGACCTATTGACCCAGATCCAACTTGACTGTAGCCTTTGACTTGTGGAGAGCTCTGCAGCCGGCAGCAGAGGCTCCTCCTCCTGCAAGGAGCAGAACTTCTGTATTGCTGGGCCCGCTGGAAGGAAGGTAGGCACGAGAGAACCAGAACCAGGACTGAGGCATGGCGGACTATTAGACTCTGCTGCTGATGAGAGGTTGAGAGGTTTTCTAAAGGGACTGTAGTGCTCAGAAACACTACCACCTTTGTCCACAGGGACCGCCAGAATCAACATAAAATAGAACTTCCTTGTAGCAGCTTCAAACCACCACACACATTTGATGAAGCCTCAGATTCACATTCAATCTAGTAGACATCGGAGGTACTGCCAGATAGATTCAATTAAAAGATATTCTCATAAATAAAAAAGGAACATTTATAATTCCAATGACCAAACATGTTTTTGCCACTGTTTGCTAGCCAACATTCCCTCGGCCCAAGCGACACAAAATGGAACAGTTACATGCCATTATTTATATTGGATTCATGATTTATTTTGGTCATTACAGTTGACCGTGGCATGAAACATATTTACAGCCAAGTTTTTTTGGGAAGGTGCTCCTCGCAAATACTTGAACATTCAGAAGTGGGCCCCAAGTTACAGAAGGTTGAGAACCCCTTTGTTATGCCATTCATGTGGTGGTACAACAACATATGTAAGTCTGTTCAGCTACTACAGCCATCAGGCCTGGGCTCAGGTATAAATCGTAACCTCCTGTCGTGGGGTTCATTCTTCCCATTGTACTCCTCCACTGTTTGGCTAATTGGAGCATGGCCTGTTTACTTTCACACCAGTGACTCTCACCCTGGGAGAGATGGAGAGAAGATGGAGGAGGGGATGATGGGGGAGAGGAGGAGGAAACATGGGGGTGGAGAGGGATTTAGGGTGCTCCGGCTCACAACCCCCACAACCTGCTCCTTTTGTTTGATCGGGGATAGCTTTAATGAAACAAAAATAATTCATAAAACAATCAAATGCTCGCCATGCTTTTATGGCAATATTTTCTAAACAGCAAATCTTTTATTTCTAAAAACATGGTCAACAATTGGCATTTTGCAGCGCGGGACCTTGTAACTGAAAGAGTTATAACAATGTAGGTTTATTAGCTATGATATTCCACCTTGTGTTGCTGTGTGACTGCAGCATCTAGCTGCTGCTCTGATTCCTCTCTGCATGTCTATGCTTAACTGGTTACTTCTCTCTCTTCTCTCTGCACTGCCCCCTTGTGTACCCCCCTCTTTCCTTACTTAGTGTCTCCTCCCCCTCCACTCTAGTCTTTTGACATCCCCTCCTTCTCCCTTTTCCCCATTTTCATGTCCCTCCATTCCCCCCAAGCCTTCCCCATACAGCTCTGCCTGCCCTAGATACACATACAGTGCATTTCAGCAAAAACCATGCTGACCGCATGGGCTGGATTCCCCATCTTTCCCTCCATTACTCCCTCCATCCTCCCTCCTAGTTTCTCTCCTCTCATCAGTGACACTGCTTTACTCTCAGGCCTCCTGGATGCAGACTGGGAGCAGCAGAAAATGGACAGAGGAACAGAGAGGAAGAGGGGAGGAGGTGCTGGAGAGGAAGGAGGAGAAAGGTGTTGCCTCTCACGGTTGCCGACAGCAACCCCGCTGTCAGTTAGGTTTTCAAGCCCCTCCCCATCCCCCTCCCCCCCGGGTCTGAGGGGGAGGAGGGGGATGGAGGGGGAGGTGGCGGCAGCGGATGCTGCAGCAGCAATATCAGGAGCGAGAGGAGCATCGTTCATTCCTCCACCCGGTCTCCCCCTCCTGTACTCCGCCTCCGCTCGAGCTGCAGAGGAGGAGGCCGCCGGCCGCGGCGGCTTACCCAGACGACAGGCTTCCTTCACTGGCTGCGGCCCCAGCCCAGGCCCCCTCCCCGGCTCTGGATCCCTCGCTTCTCCCATGGAGCCTCTACCCACCCAGGGACAGACTCTCAGGCATTACACTGCCTCCCGTCCACGGCCACGTCGCACACACACACAGCCCCCCTCCTCCAGGACTCAGGTAAGAACACACACACATACATACATACCCATAAACCCTCACCAATAGGCATACACACACACACATACACACACACACACACACACACACACACAATTTGAGAGAGCCAGCAGAATGACACATTTATATACACAATATTAGATGCACGTATAAATATGCTTTACATTGTCAACCAATATACCGTAGGATGAAAGGAGAGATGGATGAAGGATAGAGGAAAGGGTGGGTGAAGTAGGAAGCTAATTGCACAACTACAGAGGGATCCCAGAGGAGAAAACGATGGAAATGGAGGAAACAAAAGTGGAGAGGGGAGGAATGGAGTGATGCAGGGTATACTGCTCATATGACTGGGGTCCTTAGGTTAATGCAGCAAAAATATATCTATCTATCTATCTATCTATCTATCTATCTATCTATCTATCTATCTATCTATCTATCTATCTATCTATCTATCTATCTATCTATCTATCTATCTATCTATTTATCTATCTATCTATCTATCTATGCCCCCTCTCTCTCTCTCCATTGCTGTTGCTTTCTTTTCTCAGATGCTGTAGTAATAATGGTAGCCATCTTTATCTTTGCATTCTCTTGCTCCATGTAGTCGTGCTCAGCGAAGTGTGTGTGTGTGTGTGTGTGTGTGTGTGTGTGAGAATAGGCACATGCATTTTTGGGAGTGGTGTTCCCTGGGTTGTTCCCAGTGCTGCTCTCTCTCTCTCTCTCTCTCTCTCTCCTGGGAACTCAATTATTCATGTTTTCACATTATTGGGGGTCTCTTTCTCTGTGTTTCAACTATGAACATTTCTCTTCATCTGTGGTGACCTTGTGTGTGCAGATTGTATCTTGTGTGTGATTTCTCTTTTTGAAAGAGACACATTTGCTGTGCTGTAGGTCTCAGTTGTGGTGGTGTTTTTCCACAAGCACAAGCACACATTGTTGTTTTGATTCTCTATGAGACTATGAGGTTAGTACAGTAGATGATTAGATCATTCATCCCCGCCAGTGAGCGAGCCTTTACTGACATTGGCTACCATCATGCTACATATGGCTATTGTAAAAACGACTGAAAGTGGCTGAACACGATGGAAGCTTTTTCTGATGGTACAAGAGACAATTATTTACTCAGTCAGCATGTTTAGCTATTAGGCATTAACTTCAATGGAAAGCGTCAGCTAATGTTGGCTAATTAACCTGCTAGCTTGAGTTCTTGCTTCCCTTTATTTTTTGAATTCATTTTAATTTAAAAGTTATAGGCTCAAATTAGCCTGTTAGCATGCTAGATTCTTCCTTTATTTTCAATCCATCTAATGGGAGGAAGTGAGAGTAGCAGCTCCTGTCAACATTCATGTCATCATTGCATTAGGAAAACAGTTGTTTTTTATTTTGCTGGTTAGCGCCTGTATGAATTACTAAACATTTTACCACCATATAAATATTCCTAAGTGACAGGCTGTCGTGACACCGAGATTCTATTTCAGCAAAGTAAGAAAACATTTCACCAGCATTATATTATCAATGTTATGTTTTAAAGATCATTTTACAGTTTAAATATGTTGGGACCAGGAGGCAACCTCCGGTTTTGTCGAGTGAAGCCAATGCGGAAGTGTCATAAAACCTGCATTCTCTCTACTAACCAGCAGGGTTAGTCTTGCATAAAATGACTCTGCTTCTCTCTTGATTTATTCCCTCAGTAAACATTGTAAACATGAGTTTATGGTCTCGTCACAATGACTACGTCCACGTCTTCTATACAGTCATATTACACTTGCCGTTTGACACAGACAAGGCAGTATTAGTTTGCAGACCAGGTACTAAAAAGTTAGTAAAAACCTTTCCTCAAAAGCTGAAACAACATCAGACTAATGTGTGATCACATATGGCCACTATTTAGGCGCCATGCAACAACAAAAACAGCTTCATCATATTTCAATCTAATCTTGAACGGGATAATGTCCTGTTCTCTGAAAAGTATCTTGTTTTATTTACACATCGCAATACACAAGTCCTACACCCAAAGAAGAGTTATGTTCGGGTTTTGATGCACAGAACATTATTTATTTCGGGAAAAAAGACAACTCGGCATAATGAACTGATGCTGTTAGCAAAAAGGGATTTTTGCAGCAGGCGACTTTTCTTTAGCCTAGCAGAACCCTTTGTGCTGCTAAAAGCTATGCTTCACAAAGGTTCCCTATAGCATCATGCTCACATGGTCCTACATAAAACATGTACATTGCTATGAAGCACACTGTTGCACAATGACACAATTTCAAGATCGTACTTTTTTTTTACAAAACAAACTTTATTGATTACTGTTTTGTAGTACCCCCCAATATTTACAGTGGGGCTGGACAAAAATTAAAAAGACTGGCGGAGGTACTGTGGACACCAGTCACACAACAAGGAGGTCACGTCTTTTTAAGATAACAATGATTCTTCTATTAGTATTTCAAAAGAATGGTCCGGTAGGCTCAGAGAGCTCAGAAAGAGAGAGCCAGGTAACAGATGGCTAGAACACCAGGCAACATAGGAGGATCTGGCAAACGCTCCCACGGTACGGTATATATTCAGGAACTATCAGCACACAAGCAGGAGCCACGGGGAATTGGACAGGTGTGGTTCTACCAAGTGTGGAGAATGACATAAACCACACACAGGAGGACAGAGAACTTCTGAGGGAGGTGAGAGGATGGCAGGAAACACTGCTGATGTTGCCAACATGTGAATATTATCAGATGCACATCATATCATAAGCATGTCCACTCTACAGTCCTGAATCTGAAAAGTGTTGCAACTCATTCTCACTCCCAACTTGTCCAATACGACACTTGGTCAGTGTGGACCCTACGCTTCAAACTATAGCGATCTAGGTTCCCCTCTGGCATTGGTTTGGGACATGTCAGGGCCGACGATTGGAAGGGCTGCAAAACAAATCTATATGGTACGTTTAAGAAAAGATTGTTGTTTGGTTTGAAATAATTGTGTATTGTTGCGTGACTGCCGTTAATTCAGTAAAGAAGTTAAGTAAGTACCGCAAAGGTAAAACCTCAATGTTGACACAAACAGTGGTCACCTTGGTGAAAGTCCTGTGTTTGTTTATCGGGGCTGTGTAGTGTTGTCGCAGCTAGCCAGGGAGACGGATGGCTGGCTAGTTAGCTAGGTAGCCTGTACTTGTTCCATTTTACTCATTTACTCTGTTTCTCTACGCTTTGTAACGTTACAATTCAATTATTTCCAAGTCAGCTGCTCTGACCGTCAAATAATAACACGGATGGATGTCTGTTGGAGTTAGCTGACCGCCTGGCGCGTCTCATGCAGTCACTAAAGGCTTCGAGGGGCGGTATTTGACAGGTTAAGTGCGAGAACCGGCTGTCAATCATGAAAAATGAGGTCAGTTGGTGACAATCCATTTTTCTAACACGGTGGTGATTTGTAACAACCTCTTCTTCCACTGGTTTCCTGCAACACGGATGTCTTCAGCCTATCTGCTGCCTGGTAAAGCTTTCATTCCACCTGCTGCCCTGTCAGGCCTGTGGTTTGTGCAAGGTGCTGCTGCCCTGGCTTCACTGTCTGTGCACCCATGGGAGGAATTGTGTTTTTCTCCCCTGCTGTTCAGTCAGCATGCTCGCCTGGTGAGCAGAGAGCTGCTTAATGCAGAGCCACAGACGCCAACTTAACTGCTTCAACATTCGTTGGTACGGTAAAAACTGTGCAAACCTTTGGCAGGGTGTCCCTGGCCACAGGTCAGGTTATGATTTTCACATTAGCTGTAGATGTCAGCCTATTGTACGTATGGGGTGTGGAGAAAGTGTGTGTGTGTTTGTGTGAGAGAGAGAGTCTGTATGCCAACAATCGGGTGCCGTGTTGGCATGTAGTGCATAGAGACAGGTGGCTGGAAAGGAGGTGGCAGAGAATAAAAGAAAGACGTGTTATTTTCATTGGACGACAGAGAGATAGATGGAAAGAGCTCGAAGATGGAGACGAGTGCTGCATTCACTCAGCTTTATTGTTTTAGTGCTTGTTTTATTCCAAGCATTTATTTTTGTATTTAATCATTCTGAAGCTCCAGTTTTTATCCATATTTTGGGGATTTTTTATGCATTTATTAGACTGACAATAGAAATGAGGGGAGAGTGACATTGAACAGCGGTCACATGGCTGCATTCGAACTCTGGATGTGTTCAGTTACCACGGTTACAGGTGATTCTCATTCTCATCTGTGGCGAGATTAGCAGACAATAATGTTGTTGATAGCATAATGTAATGGGACAAACACACAGTCCATGTCGCTCTGCTCTGTGGTAACACAACACACAACACTATGTCATGACACTTGATAGTTTGGAACCAAGTCGATGCCAAACTTCTGAAAACGTGACGGAACTTGTTTTTCTCCAGTACCGTGGTCCAGGGGGAGAACGGCGCTCCTTGTCTAGGGAGTGATGCGGGCGATAGAAGATGTGCCTGATAACGCTCCACTGTGAACAAGAAATGAAGGAGAGCTAGTTCACGTTAGCTGTTAGCAGCTGGAGGGCAGCACAGTCCTCTGCTTGGCTACATAACGGAGCTTTACTGTTCAGTCAAAATGATTATTGGGAAAAGGTCAATTATAATGTTATTATCATGTGTTCATTCGTAAATAAAATGTAAATATTGGCGAGAAACCTGACATGGATCATTAGGGATTAATAATACAAATAAAAATAGGATGCAAACGGAAGTAAAGGACTAGTTTTTGTTTTTGACCACGGTGTCGAATTGGATACAGAGAATGTTGCAATTTCCCTGGCATGAGTATTGACTTCTAAATGTCTGGTATCACGACATTCCTTCTAGAGACACAAGAAATGTGCACTGGCCTCTTTTTGCTTATGGTTTGTCCCCGCGGTTTTGTTGCTGCTTGTTGTCTATTTGTCAGTGGGATTGGTGAATGTAAATATGGTTAACGTGGTTAGAAAAAGAAGAAAGAAAGAAATGTACTCTTATTTATCCCCGTGGGTAAATCCTTCTCTGCATTGACCCATCCGTAGGTATTAAGGAGCAGAGGGCTGCAGTGAAGCGCCCGGGGAGCAACTGGGGGTTCAGAGTCTTGCTCAAGGACACTTCAACATGAACTCTGGGGAGAGCGGGGATCGAACCGGGTACCTCGTGGTTGCGGGACGACCTCTCTCCCCATGACCCAAAAACAAGATGGCAGAACAGTATTAGCTCATATTTCCATTTCTACGTCACATTTGAAGTATTTGTCGTGAAAATGTGTCAATAATTAAATATTTGTAGCATTTACTTTGACCAGATAAGCAGACCAGAGCTGCAACTATTTTCATCATTGATTACCAATGCCGATTTTTTTTCTTAATTATCATCACAGTTCCTAGTGCCTAAGGGGACATTTTCATGTTGCTTTTTTTTGTCCAGCTTTCAGTCCCAAATTGAAAGACATTCACTATACTACTGTCACGTTGTAGTAAGAAGCAGATGACTGGCTGGTTGCTGATTGAGACTGTATTGTTCCCCTGGAAGTAAATAAGGCCGTCCTTCTTTTTGACTCCTCCTCCTACCGTACAATCACTAAATGCCGTTGTCCTTCCCCGACACTTGAAACCAATGAGGCTTGTGTGCTGCTTCACCGCACCTCGGACCGGACATTCAAACAAACACCCCAAAGAACTTTTCAGTGTGAACTGGAAGAATGACACAAGTGAAAAAGACCCATGCCGGTGTGCTGTACCTCCACTGTGAGTTCCTGCAGACTGGATTTGACCCAACCGTCCTGAGCTGGAGCAACGTAACGCTGAGTCCATAGCAGCTCGAGCAGGTCCATTTCTAAACTCCTCAGAACGGTGATAATTATTATGCTTTTGATGGTTATCTCAACCAGGAGAATCATGCAACTTGTCTTTGAGTGTCTAGAAAAGCATTATATAAAATCAAAGTATTATTATGCGTTGGCATGCATGTGTGTGGGTGTTTTCCGTGAGTGAGAGTGCACCTCTGAGTCTGTCCACGGCTAATCTGGCATTCTGCGGCAGCAAACTTCATAATATTTTGTGTGGCCAGTATGGCTGCATGCTCGAGGAGCTCTCGTGTTTGCAGTCACTGATAACTTCCCAAAACACCTTTTATTGCCTGTTTTATATATATCGCCATTGACTGCCTGCTGACTCCTCACTCACTCCTCCTAACCTCTAGTGATAACCCAGCTGAGTGCATCGCTGACCCTCAGTACTTTGCACTGTCCATCGATCCAGTTATAACGGGATGGAAAACTTTCTGAAGCACTCAGTTGGTTTATTCTAAGATGTTATCCAGTGACAACAGGTGGAATTTTAAGCTGCTCTTTTCTTAATGACCCATATTGGAGAGATGTAAGAGGGCTTCTGAATCATAATGTTGGCTGTCGTTTCTCTCTCAACTACATGCTCACACACTCACACACACAAACACATACACGCACACACACATGCACGCACGCACACGCACACACACGCACACACACGCACACACACGCTCACACTAACGCACACACTAACGCACACACACACACACACATGCACACACACACACACGCACACACAAGCTCACACACAAACGCACACACGCGCACACACACACACACACAAACACACACACGCACACACACACACACACACAAACACACTAACGCACACACACACACACGCACGCATGCACACACACACACACGCACTCACGCACACACAAGCTCACACACAAACACACAAACGCGCACACACACACACACACACACGCACACACACACACACAAACACACTAACGCACACACACACGCACGCATGCACACACACACACACGCACACACAAGCTCACACACAAACACACAAACGCACACACGCACACACACACACACACACACACACACGCACACACACACAATGTGCAGGGTCTTCATACTGAATGTTTTGTTGTTGTGTGTTTTGTTGTAGGAGCCGGTTGTAAAGGTAGAGAATGAGGCCAGTGAAGGGATGGGCAGAGTGGATGAAGGAGTAGAGGAGTTCTTTACCAAGAAAATCATCCCTGACTATGCACTGTGAGTTGAACACACACACACACACACACACACACACACACACACACACATACACACACACATTTTTGGCTAAATATCCACTTAAGACAGCAGTAAACTAGGAAGGAGATCCTTATCTACTAATTGATATCAATTATCTTGGGGCCAAGGGTGCCGCAAGATTTATCAAAGCATTATTAATTTATTGTGTGTTTTTGACAGCATTTCACCTCATTAAAACAAGCAGCCACATTTACATGGCAGGTTTTATGTTATGTTTCCAAACAGATTGAAAAAGAGAAAATCAATAAACATCATTAACGGGTGCAACTTTGCAACAGCTGCGACCACGTACGCACATGCATCCACGGATTCATACATTGATGTATTCATGCATTCACACACACACAACTTCACAGACACTTGACCTCCATATAAAATGTCAGCCTTCCAGTTCAATATTTGGCATGCTGCGAATGACAACCAGCTCATGGTTGCTGGTTGTCATAGTACCAAAACACACTTTTGAGCTTGAGAGTTTTTAGTTACCGTCGGAGTCAGCGATGGAAAGTTTTGAATTTCATTTATTCTTGAGCCCTTAAAATAATGACCATTCACCGTAACAGGTGAGCATATCACTTCCACTCATATACATTTTATTTTTTCGCATCAAGAAGGCAAATACTCTCTGGAAAGCTGCCGAAATAAAAGTGTATTGTCTTTTAATATGTAACATGTTTGTGATTTCCTTGTAGCTGTGTGTGTAGATTGCATGCTGAATCTTTTTGTAGTGTTGAACAAACCCTGTCCTTCAGTGTGACGCCACGTGAACACACACACCCCTTGTCTGAATTCTGTTCTGGATCTGCCTGAGTCTTCTGTTCCAGTCTCTGAACAGTGATTACGATGGTTATGTTTCTAAAGAAGGGTATTGGGTTTTGTAATCACTCAATTAGTAAGTCCGACCCTGAGAGTGCATTCATTTGCCCTTTATGGTGCCTCCCTCCCCTTGATGTCATTGTTACTCAACAGCAGTGGCTAGAAGTTGTTAGCTTGCTGTGTGACAAAATAATCCCAATCAAAATGGTCCCTCGCCAACAGTGTCGTCATCAGGGAATGGTTCAAGCATCATCACATAAGCCAATACATGAGTTTGATATGACAACAGGTGGTTGTATATTGGGGCGACTATGGGTCAGTGGTTAGCATGCCCGTCTTTCAATCAAGGGGTTGCCCTAGTCGATGTGTCCTTGAGCAAGACACTTAACCCTGCATTGCTCCCCGTAGCTGTGTCTACGGTGTATAATGTAAAGTGTCTTTGAGTATCTAGAAAAGCACTATATAAATTAAATGGATTATTATTATTATTATTATAGCGATGGTAACCCTCTCTCATGTTCATTAATGCCGGTCTACCTGACCTGGTTCCTGACATAGTTAAACAATAGAATGCATTGCAGTATGACAACTTCAACTATGCTCAATGTCTGTGTGGCGGGGAGCCAGACATCCATAGTAGTAAACAGAACCATGTCCTCTGACTGCCCTTTAAACATTGTCGACCCCAGCCAAGACGTATTGAAAGCAGCAGCTGCTGTCCACGATCCAAGGTGTAACACAAATCTCAATCCTATGGTTCCACCTGTACTGCAAGTGAAAAAAGAGAAAGATTCTAAAGCCTAAAAACTGTTCCGTCACGAACCAGTGTAGGCAGCAGCGGTGGTTCAATTGGAAGCATGTCTGTTCTTCATGGATGGATTTACATAACACTTATGCATACTTATAGTCTTTATGCCACAATTGGGGATATTTTGACCTGACTATGATGCTGGCCAACAAGTCAGGGGTTAACCAGAAATAATTAGGGACATTTTACAGACCAGACAGAGAGGGGTTGATCACACCAAGACGCGTCGCTACAGAGCCCCTTGGCAAAGCAGCCGAAGAGCGGGGCCGTGCAACCACCAAACAATCTCTCTCTCTCTCTCTCTCTCTCTCTATGTTATGTTTTGTATATATATATATATATATATATATATATATATATATATTTATCGATGTTTTGCATATATATATAAATTCCCACCTCCACCTCCCTCTCACATACTCAGTAGCTCTCTCATCACTCACAGCTAACTAGCTAATATGCCGGCATCAAAACAGGAAGGAAGTGGTAGAACCCGCCCCTTGCTTGACATTAACAAGCTCCAGCTCTGCAAATGGCGCTGAGAAGTAGAGAATATATTAACTTTCATGGGCATCTAAAAAAATGCTTAAAAAACGCGATGCAAGAGAGAAGCACCGAAGCTTTGCTGCTGACTCGTCTTGGTGTGATCAGCCCATCAGACGGACCCAATATCATGGTAGTCTGGCTGCGAGTCATCTAGATATCGGGCTCTGGACCAAAGTGTTGACAGACTAACCAACTGGCCAACATCCCCATGCCAGGCCACGCCTCTGCTTATGCAGAAAGTAGCCTTGTGCTGTTTGCATGACCCTTCTTGTTGTGTACCTGAACTGAGCATGTGTCTTGAGTCCTGTAGCAGTAGTCGTAGTACTGAGTGTCTCTTCTTGTCTGTTGCTCTTTCTGGTGTCTCCCTGCTGCAGAAAAGGCCGGTGGGAGGAGTCAATCCCTGCCCAAGCCACTCCCTCAGAGTCAAGCTCCACCCCGTCAACCCCCCTTTCCTCTTTGTCTGACAATATCACCCCCTCCACCACCACCACCAACACCACTGTCACCTCCCCCTCCGTCCCATCTATTGACACATCCCTCACATCCACTGATGTTTCACCCCTCTCTACATCCTCCACTCCCCCCGCCCCCCCTTCTGTCTCCACCACCACCACCACCACACTTCCCACCAAAAACATCAAGAAAAAGTTTGGCGACTTCTTTGCTTTCAAGAGGGCTCGAGCCGGCCGAGCAGCCAAAGCAGGAGGGGGAGAGGGAGGAGGAGGAGAGGGGGTGAAGGTTAAAAGGACCTCCATTGCAGACCTCATTCGACCCCTCCGCGAGGCCAAAGAAAGGGAGAGAGAGAGGGAGAGGGACAAGGAGAGAGAGAAGGGGAGAGGGGCAAGGTCAGTGGAGGATGCTAACGTTTCTAATGATGCCGCCACAACAGAAGGAACCGTCGTCACCGGCCACCATCTTGCAGGCGTTGCCAGGGGAACGATGGCGCCTGCCAAGACATTAACCACGACGACGCCTTCCAGTGAGACCACTCCCTCTTACCCCACTGTCGCCACGAGCCCTGACCCCACCGCCGCCACGCTTTCCAACCTAGAAGAAGAGGCACTTTTTGTCTCGCCAGGTCGCACCCCAAGTCCCATGGGCACCTCCCCTCTAACGGAGCAGGAGAGGAGCGGCGTACAGATGAAGGAGATGAAGTTGGGAGGGACTCCATATGGAGAGATGAGACTGAAGGTGACCAAGAGGTCACTGAGAGAGGGCAAGAGCCAGAGTCTCATACTGCTGACGGGATTAGAGCCCGAGGACAAGGATGACACACACAGTAAGGTCAGTCTGACGATGCACTGGTGTCGTACCAACTTCTCTTGTTAGCAGAGACATTCAGAGACAGCCGCTCTGCACACCTGCTCCACAGATCTGAGGGCATCGGGCTGATGAGCAGACAGCGCCAGTGTAGTCGATCTGTGCACTCTGTCCATCAACCAGCGGGCCATAAATTGACCCAACGACACACTTCGAATGACAGCACCCTAATTTGCATAAAGAAATGTAAAGAAAAGACTACAGAATAAATGTTAAAGAAAATAGATAGGGGTAAAAATATAAACAATGCCTATGTAAATGAATTCATAAACACTGAAATTACATACATTAAATAATAAATAAATAAACTATAAAGTGATTATAACTAAATCGATTTTTTAAAAGTAAATTAGAACAGAAATATAAATTATGTCACATTCAATCAATTAATGAATGCCTACTTTTATTCTAAATATTATTTTTCCATTTATTGTCCATTTAATGGCACGTTAATGTATTTATCGAGTCATTTATATATATATTTTTGATTTTGTCAGGGTCTGTCCTCCTATCTGGGGTGGGACAAGTTACATATTTATCAATAATAATAAGTTCATGAAATCCAGGACCTTAAAACACGTGTGGAGGAGTAGAGACCAAAATACATTCAGTTTCAATTCAGTTTATTTTGTATAGCCCAATATCACAAATTACAAATTTGCCTCAGAGGGCTTTACAATCTGTACACATACGACATCCCTGTCCCAGGACCTCACATCGGATCAGGAAAAACTCCCCAAAAATAACCTTTCACAGGGAAAAAAGGGAAGAAACCTTCAGGAGAGCAACAGAGGAGGATCCCTCTCCCCGGATGGACAGAAGCAATAGATGTCATGTGTACAGAATGAACAGCATTTACAAAGTTACATAAACACATTACATGAATATGACAATGTATGAATGGAACTCCAATCCATGAAACAGAAGGAGGTAGAGAGGAGGGGGCGGGGCATCAGCAGGGCCAAGGTGGGAGGCCGGCTCACCAGGCATCAGACACCTCCAGGTTCAATGGACCCTATGAGACGTGAAGTCACAACGACTCCGGGGAGGAAGCAGAGTTAATAAGGTGCAATGGAGAGATGTAAATGTATCCATAAGGAGAGAGAGAAGAGGAGAGAGGTGCTCAGTGTATCCTAAAACATCCCCCAGCAGCCTATAAGCCTATAGCAGCATATCAAGGGGCTCGACCAGGGCAAACCTGATTCAGCCCTAACTATAAGCACTATCAAACAGGAAAGTCTTAAGTCTATTCTTGAATGAGGTGACTGTGTCTGCCTCCCGGACTGAAAGTGGAAGCTGGTTCCATAAAAGAGGAGCTTGATAACTGAAGGCTCTTGCTCCCATCCTACTTTTTAGGACTCTAGGAACCACAAGTAGCCCTGCATTTAGTGAGCGCAGCTCTCTAGTGGGGCAATATGGTACTACAAGCTCCTTAAGATATGATGGTGCATCACCAATCAAGGCTTTGTAGGTGAGGAGAAGAATTTTAAATGTGATTCTTGATTTTACAGGGAGCCAGTGCAGTGCAGCTAATACAGGAGTAATGTGATCTCTTTTCTTGAGATCACATTACATGAGTGATTAAATGCATTATTTCTGTTAAAAAGAGAATTTTTGAATGACATGACTGTTACAGTGTTAACAATCACTTCAACTTACCAAAAAAATAACAATAATATGCTTTTTGAGCTTTAAAACATGTAATGCAAAGTATTAATCTGAGCATATTATCGACAGCAGGGAATGAGTTGATTTGTGTTCTCTTTCTCTTCACATCTCGACAGCAATCAATAAATCAAATGCTCTGAAATATTTTGATCAATATTTATAACATAAATTAACTATTACTCAACCTTACTGTAGGGATGTGAATGGTCTGAAGGTAAAACATTTTTTTGACAATAAACATAGACATAGAATAAAACAATAAAACCATACAAATAATAAAAACCATAAACATTGCAATAATCAAGACATAATTTACAGATAAATATGGTAAACACCAAACCGATAACAGTACTTTAACACAAGTATATATTATAAAATAAAAGTGGGAAGTGTATTTGAATAAGAAAAGAAAATATGTGCAAGGGTGTTGAAGGAAATTGTCCTGGGGAACACATCTATAGCACAGCGTATACTACGTAGTTATTAGACAATGTGTGTGTGTGTGTGTGTGTGGTCAAGTTCATGTCTACCATTCTAACCCTAACACCTAACCCTTTCTATCGTCCTACAGAAACATGCCTCTGAGAGCACATCTAGTTTTGAACAGAGGCTCCAGGTGATGCTGCACAGAATGGGCGTGGCCAAAACCCCACCAGCCAACACCAAGGCCAGCCAGGTAGGGTGAGTGTTTGTGTGTGTGTGCATGTCCATAAAGACTGCGGAGGTCCCTTGTTGTGTGTCTAAAATGTAGTGCAGTGATGAAAAGTAACACACTGGGAAATAGCTAACACATATTAGTTTGGCCAGTTCTCAATGATTTGTAGTGTACATTTTAAAAAGCAGCATTTCAACTCTACTACTGGGCCCATACAGTTTCAATGATTCAGTCATCAGTTATAGAGACCTGGAGAAGACTCCGCCGGAAGTAAAGTGTGTGGCGGCTCCAGAAGATGACCCAAATTCAGCCAGCACCAGGCGGCAACCTCCTGTTCTGAACAGTGACTCCAATGTTTCATGTCTTAAACTTGTACTCTCTCTAATGACCACCAGGGGGCGACTCCTCTGGTTGTATAGAAGTGTATGAGAAATTGACTCTACTTCTCTTGATTTATTCCCTCAGTAAACATTGTAAACATGAGTTCATGGTCTCAATCTCTAGTTTCAAGTCTTCTTCAATACAGCATGATGTTCATTTAGTAAACGATGGTCCATTTCAATTCAATTCAATTCAGTTTATGGTATAGCCCAATATCACAAATTACGAATTTGCCTCAGAGGGCTTTACAATCTGTACACATACGACATCCCTGTCCCAGGACCTCACATCGGATCAGGAAAAACTCCCAAGAAATAGAAAAAACCCTTTCAGGGGGAAAAAAGTGAAGAAACCTTCAGGAGAGCAACAGAGGAGGATCCCTCTCCCCGGATGGACAGAAGCAATAGATGTCATGTGTATATATGAACAGCGTTACAGAGTTACAACACATTCCCAATGAATATGACAGAAATGTATGAATGGACATCCACAATCCATGAAACAGAAGGAGGTAGAGAGGAAGGGGGGCGGGGCGCATCAGCAGGGTCCATGTCAATGGCGCATCTGCAGGGCCAAGGCAGGAGGCCGGCTCACCAGGCAGGAGGCATCAGACACAGCCAGGTCCAATGGACCCTATGAGACGTGAAGTCACAAAGACTCCGGGATCAAGAAAAATTGTGTTGAACCCAGCACTAAGGTCTAACAAAACAAGTACAGAGATGAGTCCTTTATCTGATGCAATTAGGAGGTCATTAGTAATGTTAACCAGTGCTGTCTCTGTGCGCTGGTGTTTTCTAAATCCTGACTGAAACTCCTCAAATAAACTATTATGATTTAGAAAGTCACACAACTGATTTGCGACTACTTTCTCAAGGATCTTAGAGAGGAAGGGAAGGTTAGAGATCGGTCTGTAGTTAGCCAACACCTCTGGATTAAGAGTGTGCTTCTTCAGGAGAGGTTTAATTACAGCTACTTTGAAGGAATGTGGTACATGGCCTGTTAGCAAAGACACATTAATAATATCCAACAGAGAGGTGCCAGTTAAAGGTAAAACTTCTTTAAGCAGCCTCGTTGGGATGGGGTCCAAGAGACAGGTAGACGGTTTAGAAGTAGAAACCGTTGAAGACAATTGGTCAAGGTTGATGGGAGAAAAGCCATCCAAATACCAGGGCATGTGAGGCAGACTGTCAGTAAAATCAGAGGTTTTCTCAAGGGACCCTGGTTCTCTGAAACATGACCACTTTAGTCCACAGGGACCGCCAGAATCAACACAACATGAAAGTTCCTTATCGTCGCTTTACATTGAGTCAACTGATGGTCTGTTTTCAACCTGTGTGATCATCTGTTTCTTGAGTAGTCAGGGTATATCAGAGGGATATCTCTGTGTTCCCAGGTCTCAGTACCTTAGGAGGTACAATGGTATCATCACTGATAGGGAGCATGGACAAAACAACCAACACAAGTCATAAACATGATTCATCCTTTAATCTGTTCTGTGGTAAATACTTGTGTTTTATTACTTTAAGCTCATGTGCATACTGAGAAATGTCATTTTCGTGATACTTGCGGCACATTTGTTTTTAACAAGAAGGAGAAGTTCAGCCATTACAAAGCACCAGCACCAGCAGATATTAATGTCTAATGTGTCTGTTGTAGAATAAAGACGAGGAGCTGAGAAAGGCCAACTCTGAAGGTGAGTGTTATTCATCTGTCATTTTATGTTTGAGGCAGGTCATTTTATATCTATATCTATCCATCCATCCATTTTCAGCCGCTTAGTCCGGGCTTGGGTTGCGGTGGCAGCAGACCCAGCAGGCTGACCCAGGCTGACCTCTCACTCGCAACATTTGCTAGCTCATTCTGGGGCATCCCAAGGCATTCCCAGGCCAGCTGGGAGATATAATCCCTCCAGCGTGTCCTGGGTCTTCCCCGGGGTCTCCTCCCAGTTGGACGTGCCTGGAAAACCCCTAATGGGAGGCGTCCAGGAGGCATCCGAATTAGATGTCCAAACGTAGACCGACCACCAAGGTGGTCCAGTGCAGCGCCTGTTTTACTGCTGCAGCCGCGCCGATCGGCCTGTCAATCTCCCGCTCCATCTTACCCTCACTCGTGAACAAGACCCCGAGATACTTGAACTCCTTTGCTTCAGGTAGGCACTGGAGGGAGCAATCCACCGGTTTCCGGCAGAGCAGGCGTACCTCCCACAAAACCCCCGGAGGGACCCGGTCGAAAGCCTTCTCCAAGTCCACAAAGCACATGTAGACTGGTTGGGCAAACTCTCAGGACCCCTCCAGTAGTCTTGCAAGGGTAAAGAGCTGGTCCACGGTTTAACGACCAAGATGAAATCCGCACTACTCGTCTTGAAACTGAGGTTAAACAAATGCTCAGAGCCACCTTTCCAGCACCCTGGCATAAGCTTTCCCCCGGGAGGCTAAGTAGTGTGATACCACAATAGTTCGAGCACACTCTCCGTTTCCCCTTTTTGAAAATGGGAACCACCACCCCGGGTCTGCCAGTCCATGGGCACTGTTCCCAACCCCCATGCGACATTGAGAAGCCAAGACAGCCCAACAATGTCCGGAGCCTTCACCATCTCAGGGCGGATCTCATCCACCCCTGGTGCCTTGCCACCAAGGAGCTTTTTGACAACCTTAGCGGCCTCTGCCTAGAGGGTGCGACCCCCCCCCCTGGGTTTAGGAGCCTGACGATGTCCCCCATCCGGGTCAGCAGCTCTCCCCTCCCCCCGCTAAGAACAGCCTGGGTTAGACTCTGCTTTCCCTTCCTGAGCCGTCGGATGGTTTGCCAAAACCTCCTTGAGGCCAACCGAAAGTCCTTCTCCATGGCCTACCCGAACTCCTCCCAATGCCCGAGTTTTAGCATCCGCGACCACCGTAGCTGCAGCCCTTCTGGCCTCTGACCTCAGCTCCTAGCGGCTGCGTCCACAATAGAGGCTTTGACTATGGTCCACTCGGATTCCAAGTCCCCAACCTCCCTTGGGATGTGTGAGAAGTTCTTTTGGAGGTGGGAGTTGAGGACCTCCCAGAAACGATCCTCCAGCAGACGTTCCCAGTTCACCCTCACTACACGTTTGGGCTTGCCAGGTCTTTCCAGCCGATTTCCCCGCCATCTGATCCAACTCACCACCAGGTGGTGATCAGTTGACAGCTCTGCTCCTCTCTTCACCCGAGTGTCCAAGACATACGGCCGCAGATCAGATGATACGATTACAAAGTCGATCATTGATCTCCGGCCTAAGGTGTTCTGGTACCAGGTACACTAATGAGCCTCCTTATGCTCGAACATGGTGTTCGTTATGGACAAAGCGTGGCTTGCACAGAAGTCCAATAATGAAACACCGTTCCTTCCAATCACCCCACGCCAGGTTTCTCTGTCAAACTCCTCCATCATGTTACCGTGGCGATTCGTGGCGGACTATATCTATAGCTTTCTTTTTAATTAACACTGCAAAATTGAGTTAAAAAGTATGGGAAATAAATGTAAGTTTCACTTAAGCCAGCTGTTGCTGCAATGCTAAACATATTTGGGAACAAATTGAAACATCTATGTAACATTATACTGTATGTTTTATGAAATATCTTTCCTTTCGACCATGTTTAATACTATTCACACTGTTGTATATAGCTTCTGCTGATTGTGTTACAGCAGTGGACCACTCCTAGCTGAGGGAGTGTTGATGTTGTATTTATTACATGCACAGCTCGGATTCACCTTGACCCCTCGGCTGTCTGTCTCTGCCCTCAGGTGCTATCCTGGACAAACCTGTCCCTCCTCCCACACACGTGAAGCCCAGAACCATGTCCACTTCATCAGGTATCAATGTCATCTATTGCCATAGTGTATCTGGATAAACATGATAACAATACTCCCATGTGTTGAGCCGAACCGGAGGTGTGTATCAAACCTGATTTACCTTCTTCCTCTGAGGTATCGAGATCCATTTTTGTCCAAAAACACATCAATGAGCAGCTGATTTAGGGAATTACTGAGCTCTGTTTAAGGTGAGACACCAGGCAGAAACATTGCTCGTTGTAGTTGTTTAAAATATCCAAAATACTCATTCAGGTCTTTGTTTTACTACTTTGTTTGTTTGTATATATATATACTGGTTACTTTTTTTGACCCGTTGTTTTCTCAAAATGAGGCTCTGATCTAGAAATCTCCACTTCACTTACATCGACCAAACTTTCCTCTTTCATTCTTCTCTATATTCTGAAGGTTTTCACTGAGGGGTTTGTTCATAAATCAGTCTGATTTATATAAAATTCTATAACAACAAATGTGGACAAAATGGCTGTTGGAATGACAAGAGATATCCAATAATTCCCTCTGTACTCTAATATGTTCACAAAATAAAACAATCATTTTAAACCTGGGTTTATCCAATGTTCATTATTCTGTTCTGAAAATGTATGCAAATTAGCACATATTTAATTCAATTCAGTTTCAATTCAGTTTATTTTGTATAGCCCAATATCACAAATTACAAATTTGCCTCAGAGGGCTTTACAATCTGTACACATACGACATCCCTGTCCCAATTTAATAGATCATGCCTCTATTTGCATATTCAAACTTTACATGTCTAAGAACTTGTAAAACGTGTCTTAATGTAATTAACTGGGGAAGTTTCATGGTGATATATATATCTATGTATCTATATCTATATATATATATATACTACAGGTGAATAGGGTGTATATATATATATATATATATATATATATATATATATATATATATATATATATACCCTATTCACCTGTAGTGTCTGCCATTAAATATGAAACACTTTAGGCTTTTTTAAATATGTACGTCTTCAATGGGCGTGTTGGAGCAGACAGTTCAGGAGTCCGAAAGAAGAAACTAACCCGTAATGCTTTGACCCCCCATTTCCAGTAGACCCTAGGCACCCTATGAGATTGCTGGACCCTATCCGACCGGACCCTCCCCTTCACCCGAAGCCCGTCCTCCATGACCGCCCTGTCGGGCCCCTGCCACCCAAACCTGCTGTCGCGGCCAAGCCTCCGCTCCCCACCCCGGCTTCTCCTGCAGGAGCAGGAGCTCACCCCTCCTGTGCTCCTCCTGCCAGCGGCTCAGTGGGGAGAGTCCAGCTCAGAGCGCAGCTTCATGACGGCGGGCCAGCGCAGACCACAGCCCAGGTAACGCAGCAGTCTTCACACACAGAGGCAGAGCACCTGGTGGACTTTAATATTATCCTCAAACGTTTGAAATGAACACCACCAGTCAAAAGGTTAATGAATATGAGAACATGTCATTTGTTTGTGATGGATACAGGCCACAAGATGGCAGCAATGTTTACAGTTTCTTGTAATTACCAAGACACACAAACAAATACTTGTGGCACAATAACGGAAAGTTCCCCCTCATGTAGTCTTTGTGTTGAGCAGATCTGCTGAACCATCAGCCCTTTCAATTCAATTCAATTTGTATAGCCCTGTAACAAGCTCCTGTAACAATCTCCTGTCACATTCCTATAGGTTCCCCCACGGCACCAATGAATGAGCACACTCAGGGTATCGTTCTGTAGTATACTTTATTACCTAGCAGACTGTGCCTCTGCTCTCCTGTCCCCGCCTCCATCCCTATCCAACCTAAAATAGGGAAGAGACACACATCATCTGATCCCCTGCAGCTGAGGCCAATTAGGCCTCTTCCCAGCACCTGTTCCCTGAGCCACTCCCAAAGAATCTACAGGAGGTTTTAGAGAATAAAGAAAGATTGTTATTACAAATCTCTAATCCTCTGTGAACAAATCAGGCTTGAAGAATGAGAACGGCTTGGGCAGGAAAACAGAGGGATTTCAATGCTTCTAATATATTATGAGGTGTGTGTGTGTGTGTGGGGAGGGGGGGGGGGCAGCAGACTACAATGGGCAGACTCTAGAGGAGCTAATGGGGGATTAAAGGATCGGTTGGGTTAAACAATGGACAAGGTGATGCATATTTTAGTAGAATCAGCTATAGATCTTAGTTTCCAGTCAATCAGCTGGTTATGGGAGGTATTGAGTTATGATATCAGTATCATCTAACATGAGATGATGAGATGATATTGTGGTAAAACATGAGACAGGATAGATAAGTCAGGACATTTAGATGACATGAATAAAACCCTTACTGCAGCTATAATAAAGGAAAAGAGTTAAGACTGTACCATGGTGGAATTTATAATTACAAATAGGAAGACAATATTTAGAGAGTCAAAAAAGAGCACATTAGTTCGAGAATATGTTGGACTCGGCTCAAGCAATAGTGAGGGGAACCATCTAAAGAGCAATGCAACATTAAGGATGCCAACTGGTGCAAGAAAATAGGAAAAAGTAACTACCTTAAGAGAACTTTGCACATTGAACAATTCAACGGCACTTAATTTGTCGATGCCATAATACCCAGTCGGTTCGGTCAAGAGATGAAAGATGAAACGTGATTATTGTAGAAGTTACAGCTACTGTACATGGCCGATGGGATTAGTTGAAGGTAGACTAGATATTAGGAACCCCGTCACATTATACAATACAAGTCAGCAGCAGCATAAGGACCATCGAGTTGATTCGCTTATGGAGGAAGGATTCCTTTTTTGTTTGCAGGATTGTTGGATTAGACCGTGTTCTGGACAGTTGTCCTCTGTCTGCATATGCTTCTATCAGTCCTGATCACTGAGCTCTCTCTGATCTTCATCACCAGAATGGGGGCCAGGAGCGTCCCCAGGGCGCCTCCTTGGCTCCGTCCTCCAGGACAGAGCTGCTTCCTCCAGCCCCGTCACCATGGAGATGTCCCGGCTCACAGGATCGCTCCGAGAAAGCACAATCGGTGACTGACGGTACGTCTCATTGAAACCAAAGGATCCGTCCATTAATATGTATTACTAGAAAGAAATCAGGTGTGGTTGACAGGAGGATAAGAGGAGGCTCTTAGCTGCTTTATCACCTTTATCATCTTGATCACCTTTATCGGGCGACTATGGCTCAATGGTGAGCAGGTTCGTTCATCAATCAGAGGATCGGTGGTTCGAATCTACGGCTCCACTAGCCCATGTCGATGTTCCCTTGGGCAAGGACTTAACCCCAAAATTGTTCCCGTAGCTGTTCTATGGTGTATGAATGTGTGTGAATGTTAGTTACTATGTGCAGGTGGAACCTTAGCCCCTCCCATCAGTGTATGAATGGGTGTGAATGGGTGAATGATGTCATGTAGTGTTAAAGTACTTTGAGTGGTCGGAAGACTAGAAAAGAGATAAACAAGTACAGGTCCATTTATCACCTGCATCACCTTTATAATCCTTTATTGTTAGGGAGCTGGGAGCAGGACTCAAAAGCAGACTCAAGACGAGGTAGTCAGGTTCAAAGCAAAGTCTTTACTCCGGGCAGGGTTCAGTACACGGGTAATAAGACAAGGCAGGCAAAGAGTCACGGGTGGACAGAAACAGGTCAAAGCACGAGAAAGCACACGGGGGTAAATCACTTGTAAGCTCATTTAATGTTAAGAGACAATCTGGCACAGAACAAGGCGGAGACACAGACTAAAGACACAGGGGAATGAGACACAGGTGGAAACAATGAGGGCGGGGCTTGTAATCACACAGGAGGACAGCCCACAGGGAGGGAGGAGTCTGAAACGAGAGACGGGGTGAGTGACAGAAAACACAACAGAAACAGACAGTGACTACAAAAACTACCCAGAAGGTCTGGGCGTTTTATTTATCCCCTTTTATAATCCTTTATCTCCTTTATCACCTTTATGATTATTTATCACCTTTATGATTATTTATCCCCTTTATCACCTTTATAATCATGTATCACCTTTATTACCTTTATAATCCTTTATCACCTTTATGATCCTTTATGCTCCTTTATCACCGTTATAATCCTTTATCACCTTTATGATTATTTATCCCCTTTATCACCTTTATAATCATTTATCACCTTTATTACCTTTATAATCCTTTATCACCTTTATGATCCTTTATGATCCTTTATCACCTTTATTACCTTTATCACCTTTATGATCCTTTATGATCCTTTATAATCCTTTATCACCTTTATGATTATTTATCCCCTTTATCACCTTTATAATCCTTTATCACCTTTATCATATTTAAAGTTCAAGTTGGTAACTTCAAAAGTTGATTTAACACCGTGAGTGTGTGCGTGTGTTTGTGTGTGTGTGCGCCTCCAGAGAGTCTTCCTAAGCCGCGCCCACACATGAAGCCCCTCCCACAGCGCAGAGCTGTGTCCGTCCATGAGGACACTCTGGCCATGACACAAGGTGAGGCCTTGCCTTGGACATACAAAATGGTAAAATAAAAACAATGTAACATCAAACCACAGGTCCGTGAAAGTTTAATAAAGAGATTTACAGATGCTAAGCTAATGTAGCCTGACAAGACCAGACTATTCAATTCAATTCAGTTTATTTTGTATAGCCCAATATCACAAATTACAAACTCCCCTCAGAGGGCTTTACAATCTGTACACATACGACATCCCTGACCTTTGACCTCACATCGGATCAGGAAAAACTCCCCAAAAATAACCTTTCACAGGGAAAAAAGTGAACAAACCTTCAGGAGAGCAACAGAGGAGGATCCCTCTCCCCGGATGGACAGAAGCAATAGATGTCATGTGTTCAGAATGAACAGCATTACAGAGTTACATAAACACATTAAATGAATATGGCAGAAATGTATGATTAATGCTTTTCTTAGTTTTTGTGAGTACACGAGCTGCAGAGGGATTTAAGAGACTTATTAGAGCAGTCTGATAATAAGGAGTTGAAGTAATCTTGTCTGGAAGTAGCAAACGCGTGAACCAGCTTTTCTGCATCTTTAGACAAGATGTGCCTGATTTTTGAAATGTTAAGTAGATGAAAAAATGCAGTCCTTGAGATTTGCTTAACGTGGGAGTTAAAGGACAAGTCCCGGTCAAAGATAACTAGAGATTCTTTACAGTGGTGTTGGATGCCAGGGCAATGCCATCTACAGAAACCACATCACCAGATAATTGATCTCTGAGGTGTTCAGGACCGAGTAAAATAACTTCAGTTTTGTCTGAGTTTAACATCAGGAAGTTGCTACTATATTCAAGTCTCACTCATCTTGACAGATCATTACAACATGACAGTCGGCTGTCATCTGAAACAGATTTGCTCTTGTTTTGTTCGGACCCAAAAAAATTATTTATTTTAGATAATATTTTTTATAATGAGTGGATTATCAAAGAAATACTAATGGACCATTGATCCCAATTCTCCAGTACTGACGCTCTGAAATCCCATGTTGACTTTATTCAATGTCAATTTTTCTACTGCTAAATTTCTTCTTCTTCTTAAAAGTTATGAAAAGATAGAAATAAATCTGCTGTTTGATCATCAGCTGATAAAGATTCAGTGTCACCCTGTTTGTGACTGTGAAACAAACTGACACATTTTGTTCAGATATACAAACTGATTTATTTTCACACAATGTCCGGATTAAAGACTAACTCTCAAGCCCCTCTATTTGTCTCCATCTCTCTCAGAGCTGAAGGCAGTGTTGCAGAGATCCCCCATCCGTTTCCGTGGCAACAGAGGAGACCTGCACACCTGCGCTGAAGATCCATCTAGTGGGGGGAAAGCTCAGGAGGGTGAGAGAGGTGTTTATAATGCTCATAACTTTCTATCTTTCTGATTCTGTGATTCATTGTTTTTCTTTTGCTCTCCATCCATCCAGCCGGTGACACAGGGAAACAGACAGCTGCCCAGAAGGAGGAGCTGAAGGCACAGCGAGGACGGACAGCAGCCGATACCAAGCACCCGACTCCAGGAGAAGAGGAGAACCGAGACTCGGGGCGTCCCTCCTCTGCAGCTCAGGCTCTACATGAAGCGTCAGCACCCCGACTCTTTAGTCCGACCGCAGCTCCCTCCGTCCTAACCCAGGGCCTGGAGAAGAAGCCTCCTGTTCCCCCCATGTGGGAGAAAAAGAGCCCCAGCGCAGCCCAAACTCTAGAAAAACTGCCGGTGTCCCCATCACCCCGAGAAAAGAGCACGAGCACAATCCCATCCGGATCGCCGGAAAACCCCCGAGTGAGCCCTCTGTCCCACAAGAGGAAGAGCCCCGGTACAGCACCAGCCACAGCGGATGTGAGAAACAGCACACAGAAGGGAGGAGAGGCGGTCTCTAAACAGCACACAATGAAGGCAGAGCCAGCAGACCAAAGAACTGAGCCCCCTCTGTCTGAATAACACACACACATACACGCACACACACACGCACAGGCACACACACACACACACACACACTGACTGACACCAGGAGACCTGGGAGAAAGAGGAGCCAGCGAATCACTGAGATCAGGAAGTGGGAGGGTGTACGAGGTCTGCTGTATCCTCCAGTAGAAAACGGCTGCTGTGTCCCATGCCAGGGGTGTTCCCTTTGAAAGCTTAGTGTATTTAGTTGTAGCTAGCTTACAGCTAACATCTGCTATACTGGGTGAATAACCACGTTTTTTGTATTGATTAGGAGTACCCAATCGCAGCATCTGTTTGTATGAGGTATGTATTATTGGTACAGATCAGTCTGTGCTTATTTACCCCCAAAACAAAGCTAACAGACGTTAGCTGCGAGGCTAGCAACACACCGTGTGTCTTTTGCGTGTTGACAGCTCATCTTCTGACTGATGTCAACAATATCCAGGAACTGCATTACAACGATATTGTCATCTCGTCACGTTGATGAACAGGTGCCATAAGTGAGCGTTCACGTCGCGTTTAAAAAAAACTAATGAATTGTTGTCGATGGAGACGGGCCAAAGCCGCGCTCTGAAAGCAAGAGCGAGGCTGCACCTATTTTTCAGGGCGCGACCAATCAGAGCTGGCAGATATCTTCTCTTTCTTCTGTACATAACAGTCTACAGTAAATGACTAAATGAGAAGTTAATCATTTAGCAGGTGGCAACCTCCGGTTCTGCAGAATGAAGCCAATGTGGAAGTGTCTTTAAAAATGCATTCTCTCTACTGACCACCAGGGGGCGACTCCTCTGGTTGTATAGAAGTCTATATAAATGACTCTACTTCTCTCTTGATTTATTCCCTCAGTAAACATTGTAAACATGAGTTTATGGTCTCAATCTCTAGTTTCAAGTCTTCAATACAGCGTGATGTTCATTTAGTAGATTATGGTCATTTAGAGTCAAACAGACCATGCTTACTGTGATTGACACGATTCTGCCACTACCAGAGATGTATACGGTGTCTCTACGTCACTCCTCTGCATTCCAAATATGATAACTTCCGTTCATTGGTTGCAAAAAAATATATCATGGCGATGGCCATAATCCAAGATGGCGACAACTAAATCAGACTCGAGCCTTCAAAAACGTCAGTCCACAAACCAGTGGGTGATGTCACTTTGACTATGTCCACTTGTTACACGCTGTCTGTGCATTTCAGTTCATAACTACCTGGAGCTTTACCCTCCGCCCCAAGGAGGATTTGAGTTGCTTCACCCTTAGACTGTATGTAAGAAGGTGTCACCCTTGCCGACCAACATCCATCTTTTTTTTGTCTCTTTAGTTTAGTCAGTGAGGTTTTCTGCTACATTACCGCAACTACATCATCATCGTCATCGCAGGGCGTAGATTTTAGTTGCTTGGTAACGGCAGGCGCGACGGTAGCGCAACCCCCACCCACCACCACGACCTTGGATAAAAAGATGAAAGCGGCAGGGCTGGCGTTTTTAGACAACATGTTAAAGCTGCAAGACAAGCAGTCATTTTTTAGCTCAAGTTTAAACATGTTTCACTGGTTTAACTCTCCACCACCCAGAGCTAATCTGCATCCACTTAAATTCCCTTTGCATTCAGGGGAAACACACCTTTCTGTCTGAACCGGGACACAGCTAGCTGCAGCTCAATGAGCATCAGGTCAGGAGGTCTTTGCTGACGCACTCCACTGAAAGGATTGCTCATCATCATGGCACACACACACTTTTATATCACCTGCTTCTACATGTTGTCATTATGGGCCCACCATGGTTCTAACTTCTCACTTTGCCTTCTTGAATTCTTTTTTTCCCCAAAACATGAGCAGGTTCCAGGAGAAAGGCATATACATATTCCATTGTGACTTAGATTTAGGGGATTTATTTACATTTAGGCACATGCTCCCATTTGTTTTTCAATTGGGGATTTTTGGAAAGTGTCTAAATTGTTATGACTTTTAAAAAATGTGCATGATGTTTTAAATGCCACCTTTCTTTTCTTTTCCATTGGCCGTGTTAGCGTTGGCCACCAACCGTTAGATTGTATTCTGTCAATCAAAGTCATCTGGTTTGCAGAACATCACTGTTACTACTGAGGTCGTGCAGTTTAATACGCTTTCTGTCCTGCTAGCATCAAACTATGCCATGCACACTTTGTGTACACTGCATGAATAGAAGAAGTACAACTCCACAGTTCAGTTTACTCATTTCCTGTCAACAAACATGAGTGAGATGTAAATAGAGGCGCCATGCTCAGGGAGATCACGTAAAGGTACATGAGACAGTGTTGGTTTACAGTGGGCTGGTGGTTCATTGTGCTCATACATATTCACTGACCCATATACATGTACAACAGTTTCAATTGAAGCATGTCTCAGGAGGTGGCCGTTGTCACGTTAGCACACTAAGGAACAGACGCTTGATTGCCAAGTCTTTGCAGACAAGGACTCTGGCTTGGCGATTGGTGCGCGACACAGTGCAATAGTACAAGTCATGATTAAAAAATAAAAAGATATGATATATAAGAGTATGTTAGAATGAGTCTGTTAGTCCTTGTCTCAGCACTCCGTCGCTGCAGTTCTGTCGACGGGCTCGCAGCGGGCAGACAACTGGCAGAAGGAATCAGCCATTCTTGTTCATGGACCAGCTCCATTGCTTCCATCCGGCACGCAGCACTAGACGTTACGTCGCTGCAGGACCTCAGTCGTGCGCCGTGACAAGCTCTTGTCATTGTTTGACGTCCTTCTTTATCCTCCGCTAAGAAGAAAGCCGAGGAAGGACACATCTGTACACTCGGAATAGCATTTCCTCGTGTACTAAACTCAAGGTCTCTCAGGACCAAAAGGTAGAGCAGCATGTTCAGTCAGTCCATTTATCCTCTTCACCATATGAGGTGCAGTGAGATTATTTCTACATTCAGTCAGCAGAACAGCAGACCTTCAAAGCGCTCAGTAAAATTACAAATGTGGGCGGAAACTAGGAGGTTTGGAACCTACATCAAGCTTAAGGTTTTCATAGGATTTTCTAACAATGGCTGCCTGTTTTTCTTACAAACGGAGAGGTGAGGTGGCACCCAACATCTTGATGAATTAATATATCAAATTAAAGAAATAAGCCCAACTTTCTGGTTATTTTCTCACAATTTGTATGCATTGAAAATGATGTCAAATCCATTTCCTTTACACAATGTTCAGTCCCATCATGCTTTCTTTTTGAGCTTTTTAGAACCTCACTGGAACCTCACAACCTTCTGTTGTGTGTGACATTCAAATCAATTCAGGTTCAATCATTCCGATACACAACCACACATGTCATCACCACCTCCACCGTCTCACAGGAGAACCACGGGATTTAAATATAGAAGCCCAGTCTGAGCAGATATTATGTGAGATAGCAGCAGGAGTGTCAGGGTGTCTGTGGAGAAAGGTGTGTGTTTTGTAAGAGCAGACCTCGGGTCAGCTCCCTGTGCTGCCAGCGACCTGAGCCTCCGTCTCACCCTGGGGAGAGTTTATTTTCTACCCTCATGTTTATCTTTGCCTTGCACGCACACGATATGTACAAAACTACATAAAGCAAACAAAAGAAAGTTATGAACAGAGTGTAAATCCATACCTATACTTGTTAATAATTATTAAAATGATGAGTTGTCATTCTCGTGTCTCTTGTTTTGCTTACTGGGGGTTACATTCGCTTGGAGCCTGAGAACAAAGAGCCTGCATTAATAAACTGTGAACGTGAGGTTGGAACATTATTTAACATCATTTCCGTGATTTTGGATCTCGACCCAAGAGATTAAAAGTCCAAATATCATTGGTCACCCATTTATTGGTCCTAAATAACCCTTTGAATGTTGAAAGACTGAACCCCCTGAAGGCTGTGGGGCCAGACGGCAATATAGCCTTTGATCTGTGCCTTCATTACATTGATAACTCCTTGTAATGTTTAGGGACAGTGTATATGTTGCAATGTGCTTTGTAGTTATTAGTTTTGAGTCATCTTTACTATTATTACAATAATACATAGATAGCTTTCATTTCAAACTTAAATTCTTAAAACAAGAAACAAACTAAATCAAAACCAATAACCAATATTATATATATGTATATATATATATATATATATATATATATATATATATATATATATATATATATATATATATATATAATATGACACAAACCACAAATAGAGTACAGGTTTAATCCTAACTGGATGTAGCAGATACATATGTATGCTGGCATCAAAGTGTGTACTGTGGGTAACAAACATGGCTACAAAATAGCTCTACATTCACATTAGTGGTAGTCACAGTCTGCTGCACACAATGATGTATTCTTAACTGCTCCCTTTCTCTCATGGCCCTACTGGGATCATTACAGCGCTACTTGTGTAGTGTGTTGTGTCAAAGAGCAGCTCCCAGTTGAGGAGCAGGACTGTTGGTTACAGTGGGATAATAATGAAACCAGTGTACACATACATATGCACTCTGTATTGATAGCAGGCTGTCACAAGTGCAGGTATTTTTGTAAACAGGGTTTTTCCTCATTAGTTCTCCCCCAAAGGAAATCCCATCCACGCAGAAAAAAAAAATCTATTTCCAGACGAAAACACACAACCAAATTCATCTACTAGCCGAGTTCATCGAAAGTAGCCCAATTGTGCAGACTCTGGCTACACTGGGAACACTGGGAACACTGGGAACACTGGGAACCACGATGCTAGAGAGGATGAGGCCATTTGTCTTTTTCCCTCTTGGGTTCTAAATGGTAAATAGACTGTATACTTGTATTTCTCTTTTCTAGTCTTCGGACCACTCAAACCTCTTCAACTCTACGTGTCATCATTCACTCATTCACACACTGATGGGAGGAGCCATCATGCAAGGTGCCACCTGCCCATCAAGACTCCCCAACATTCATACCCATTCACAGGAACAGCCTGCGGAGACAAGTCGGGGGTTAAGAGTCTTGAGGACACATCGACATGGACTAACGGAGCCAGGGATCGAACCGCGGAGCCAGGGATCGAACCGCCGATCCTCTGATTGAAGGACAACCCTGATCTATCACTGAGACACGTTTTGCCTTCTGCCTTCTGCCTCACCCTAACCCTAATGGAGCACTTGCTCTCTATATTTCCTGAAAGATTAATCCATGAGTTTGAAACTTTATTGTTGAGCTGTTCTATTTAATGCTATTGTGCTTCCTGAACGTTAGTTTTTGTCTCTGTGGTGCTGCCAATGTGTTGCCATATAATGTGGTTGTGTTTTTTATTGTGTTGATATATTTCTGTTGTTTTAAGATGTGTTTTGTCCAATGTAATGAGATCAAACAGTCCACAGTTAAACTGTATATTCCACTTACTTGGAAGTCGACAACGCAAAGCAAAAGTAATATAAACAAAGTTTCAGTGGTAGCTCTTGGTGAGAAAGATATTGCCATAAGTGAAGGGTAAGAAAATGGCTCCATAAATAAAAGTAATATAGACATTAAATTAAAGCAACAGTTTAAGAGACCCAATTGTTCACAGAAATCAACATAATCTTTAAATACAACCTGGTTCGTGGCACACTGTCAGTGTGGATAGCTGAATGGATCACATTTACATCACTTCAACCAAAACACTGAGTTCCATCATGATGGTGGAGCACATGACACATTCGCCCAATATCTGCATTAAAATATGACATGAGACCACTCTGGCATTTAAACACATTTAATATACATGATACTCCACGATAGAGCTGACAGCTAAACAACAACAATATAGAGGAATATTTATTTGACATAACATGTTTCAGCTTCTCTTTGCTCTATCTTTGCATAAAGGGATTGCCTTTTTACTGAATTATAACTTATCTGTCTGCAGTTTCACAATTCACTATTTTCAAAATTGCTCCCGTAATGTGTGTGAATGTTAGTTACTGCTGATGGACAGATGGATCCTTAGCTCCTCCCATCAGTGTGTGAATGTTAGTTACTGCTGATGGACAGATGGATCCTTAGCTCCTCCCATCAGTGTATGAATGTTAGTTACTGCTGATGGACAGGTGGATCCTTAGCTCCTCCCATCAGTGTATGAATGTTAGTTACTGCTGATGGACAGGTGGATCCTTAGCTCCTCCCATCAGTGTATGAATGGTAGTTACTGCTGATGGACAGGTGGAACCTTAGCTCCTCCCATCAGTGTGTGAATGTTAGTTACTGCTGATGGACAGGTGGATCCTTAGCTCCTCCCATCAGTGTGTGAATGTTAGTTACTGCTGATGGACAGGTGGATCCTTAGCTCCTCCCATCAGTGTGTGAATGTGTGAATGATGTCATGTAGTGTTAAAGCGCTTTGAGTGGTCGGAAGACTAGAAAAAAGAAATATAAGTACAGGTCCATTATACTTCTAAAAATAAAACATATTTATGTATAACAACAGGCATCTAGAATCCAAAAATACAGTTCATCCATTGTCACAAACTGACACACATCTTAAGACTCCAACACATTGTAAAAGACAGAGGCAGAGAATAGTTTTCACTTTGAACACTAAACTGTTTTTTATTTGCTGCGAACAATTCTAAAATGCAAACAGCGGATGATCCTGAGTAACAGCCAATCCGATGTTGTTTCTGGAAAGATACTCCCATTTCAAAGCTTTGTGCCCTCACAGCCTCAACCAATCAGATCCAAACTCTCTGGGTCTGATATCGTTTCATGCTCTGATTCGTTCTGGAGCCAGCAATGGTCAAACAACTGGCCACAGCATAGTGTGTGTGTGTGTGTATTTTATTATATTGTTGTAAATACTTGGATCAGATGAGTTAGTAACAAACTTACATTTGACTAAATGTAATAAAATAAAATAAACAATCAACTGCTAATATTCATCTGCAATTTGAATATTAATTTAGAATTAAAATGTCAAAGTGATGAAGCTCCCAGCTATTCGGTACAGCCCTAACGGTAAGAGTGTCTTACTCTAAAAGGAGCACAATTGAGGGACAATCCCTTATGAAGTATATCTTTTAAGTAACATTTGACAAGAAAGAAAGAAAATAAACGTTTACATTTTAGAAGAGATCAATCAAGAAACCTATACTTTGGAATTAACGTAATTAATATTAAAGTACTGATTACTTTTAGAGTTCAACCCTTTTGTATCTTTGTATCTCAAAGATCACATTTTGACACGTGCTGCTCAGAATGTATGAAGGCTGTCGATGACTAGAAGGAGGCTCTTGAGAGTGATGCTTATTGGAGTTGACTGAGGAACAGCGTGTCGAGAACCAAAGTGCAGAGAGGTGTAACTACCTGTTTGAATGTTATCCGTGACACACTGTGGAGTTGTTACTGTGCACGTTGGTTTGATAGTGAACTGAAATGAAAAGAGACACACTGCACTAATGGTAGTCATTGATAAATGGTGATTTGGAGTCAATCAAAACGAGCTTTAAGCTGCCTCCCATTACTGCAGGCTCTATTTTCACTGTGACTAAACAAAGCCCAACTTTCCATAATTCACCTGCCATCAGAATAAGCAAACGGGACCAGGTTGAACCGTGTGACGGGAATAAATAAAACAATGAGACCGAAGTGATCTCACAGGAATGGACTCTGCCTCTGCCTCCATGCCTCTGCGTTTACTAAGCCTCTTCTTCACTGTCTGAATTAGCTGGCTCCTCTGGCTGGAACAAAGGATTGTGGGCCAGTTTATGCAGATCCTCTGGAGAAATCTCGCTCATCTTCCCGTCCATACCGAGCTGCATGGGCTGGATCAAATTAGTCCTGCAGGGAGAAATGATTCAAATGTAACTATGAGTGCATGTGTGAGTACAGACTGAGAATGGAAAACTGGCAATATTAATGAAAATAAGGCAGTACATGGCACTAAAGGCCTCTGATTCTAAGTTGTGTCTACTTATTATTTATTAATTTATAATAAATAAATACATTTACAAATAAAATATATATTTGTTTCATATGCAGTAAGCTGTAAGGCTTTCTATTTTGAAAGACAACAATTTAAAAATGAATGACAGCAGAATGCACTGTGGTACATGTCGTGTGTGGGCGTGTTTTAACCCAGCTAGTGGGAGGACCAATCTGATTACAGTCACATTGTGGGGACAATTGTACATCCCCAAAACGGAAGTCATCACATTTTATAGTGAAGATTAAGGGTATGTTTCCAGGAAATGAAATGTAAGTCAATATTAATGTCCCCAAAAGTCATGAAACATGACAGTGTGTGTGTGTGTGTGTGTGTGTGTGTGTGTGTGTGTGTGTCTTGCTTTTATTGACCTGGACAGTTTGTCAAACATGTAGACCAGCTTCATGGCTTCAAGTTCTTTCTGTTCCTCTGTCATTCCCTCCATGGGGTTGGGCTGTTCTTCTTGTACAACTCCTGTTATTGGGTTTATACTGGAGCAGAAAGAGAGAGAGACATATCAAAAGGACAGCCTTTATTTTATTTAAATAAAGCAGCTGATGTGCATAATTAATACACTTTAATTCACTTGTTTATTTTTCAATAGTTTAGTCCGTGTCCAACAAAGGCAGGAGCCATTAAATGCTGACTGCAGGCCGAGAAAACAGTTAAGAGCCTCCATTACAGAGGCGGACATTTTGAGCAGATGGTTCATTATAAGGCTGTCAAACGCTTCAGTTTACCTGGGAAAGCTCTGAATCAGGTTAAGGAAAGGAGATTGTCAAACCTTGCATTCAGGAAGAACAATGTGCATTTAATTCTGCTTCTGAAATATTAGCTATCAGCTATTTATTCTTGAGAGGAAACTGAACAGGCACATACTTGTGGTTATCTATATATCATGCTGGAGGGGTTATATATCACTTCTAGTCATTAAAGACCTGACTTCAGATACTGCAGAAAGACCTGGAGGAGCCCTGAGCGACAGCACTTGGCCAGTGTCATCAGATCCAGATGAGCAGCAGATTGATGGATCATTGGTTAAACATATAAACTACAATTAGGCATCCATCAAGTTCCTTAGTTAAAGCTACACAACATATCTTTGGAAAAAGCACGAGACAGTGAGTGTATGTGACACAGTGCTGTGGTGGTACTGACTGGGCCTTGGCCTCTCTGTACTCCTCTGTGTCAGACTCTTCATCCTCAGAGTAGATCCCAGAGTCTCTGCCCCCCCTGAGCAGTCCTCTGGCAGCCAGCAGACCTGCGGCATTACCGTATCCAGTGTACTTAATGAACCTAGAAACTGGATCGAGCGTAGAACATCACGTTACTGTTGATATGACAGTAGTTCAGCGCCTTCTAAAAGATCAATTCAACAAGCCTTTGGTTGGAGTCATAACCTTATATCTTTACATCAGCTATCATAATAGTTCAAGACATACTAGCAAAGATTTATATTAAAGACAGATGTTGTTATCCATGAGCATCTTAAGAACTGCTCATTTGATGTGAAGAACCTCTGGTGGATCTCTGGTCAGTGATTAATATCCCATTGGAATGGGGTTTAAGTCATATTATGTTTGAGCATTTCACCATAGCTAGTTTTGAAACAATGTGAATATAATTGATTCATTGCGATGCTTAATGTCACAGTGAAACATGGGCTTGAAGTCAGTTATACAAAGATTGCCATGAATTATTAAAAGAAATCAACACGTAGATATTTCCCTCACCACTTTCTTTGCAGAGAACAAAGAGGAACTCGGCAGCACAGTCCTTGACGTCAGTGTCAATGCACGTCATAATACGCACCAGTTTGTTCCTCAGAGCACTGCCCACCTCTGGCTTGTTCTTCACATCACGCAGCGGAGGCAGCACCTAAACACACACACACACACACACACACACACACACACACACACACACACACACACACACAGATACCCAAGCCATCAAAACAAAATACTCGTAGTTTAACTCTTCATCATGGATTCTCTTTTCCTCAGGCTTACCTTTGACCTGAGGAACTTTCTGGTCTCTCGGTGGACTCGGGCACTCTCAGTCAGCAAGGTCAGTGATGGGATAAGGGTTTCCTTCAGCTTATGTCCCTGGGAGGAAAGAACATTATTATTTCATGATGAATACAATAAATAAAAGTCAGTTTCATCAAACATATCCATGTAAAATAGAGTAATATCATTTTGGATTGTGTGTTATTTGGTGGTAATATAATGGTAATAATAAGAAATATGAACCATGTGAGCACAATATTAATTTAATAATAATAAAATTGTCCAATCCCACTGACAGTGATCCTAAAATGTTTGGCGCCCCTGATGACCTGGGTCTTTGTGGCAGTTGCCCTGTGGATAATTTAGCCTTGCTCATTGGACAACTGGACTGGAATGAGGTCAAAGCATGGTTGACCTTTGTTTTACAACCTGTCCTATCGTCTGACTTTTAGTGCTTCTTGTCCAGACATATTTTGTTGCGTCATTGTCACCATATTCTAACATGTCAACAATTAAACTTGAAGTTTCAACGTTATGATTACCCTTCGCTAAGCTCCTCCCTGAGTAAATATGACCTAACCTTTGGGGAAATTAAAAAGAGAGAAGCAGACAGAAGGGTCTACAATATGCGTTCATATAATATAGCTAACCTTAACTTGCTAGCTGTGTGTGGATGTTAGTTGGCTAGCCTGTTTTATTTAAACCAACAATAAATAATGTAATGGTCAAAGCAAATGTATAACCAACGATTAATTAATACTAGCCAAGAGTGATGCAAGGCCAACTGTAACCTAAGCTAGATGAGGTTAGCCAGCTAGCTGTTACTACGTGACATCTGGCGTGACACGTGACATCTGGCCTCAGTAGTGTAGCGACCCTGTAAAGGGGGGCTTTGTATTTGGAGGGATCGGTCGTCAACCCCCTCTCTCTAGCCAATCACGGTGAGGCAGTGTGCATGCAGGTTGAGGTGCTTGCCTGTGATTGGTGGAGCAGAGGGGAGGCGCGTTTGACCTGTTCTGGGAATGTTAAGCTTGTACCGTGTTGATAAAACTGTCTGTGCACTTAGCGTACGAGTGTCTCGTCAATGTTGTTGTTGAATGCTATCAATAAAGTATTCCGGCAAGGACGTCAATCCGTCTCCGTGCGTGAAACGTACCGTTACAGTATTGTTAGCTGAAATACAAACAGCAAGCTAGTTAGTATCACTGAGCCAATGGCCCAATAATTGTTTGGGAATATTACAGACATTGACATTATTCTGAATAGAACATATGATTGTAAATTTGAAGTCACTGTTTTAGCCGATGCCCAGGATGCTCGCTAGCGTCTACCAACTGTGAGCACAGGTGCAAGCAACAGGATGCCAATTTGTCTTGAACACATACAGTGCAGCATCTGCTGTTAGAGTATTCAAAATAACATAAACAACAACAACAAAAACTGTTGCGTGTCCATGTGCTTACACAAACAAAGTGCCTTCAGTAGACTGCCACCAGCCAACAAATTGCACACTGCCCGTCATTGACACACCAGTATTCTTCATCATCATAATAGTGTAAACAATATGTGCAGTAACAAAGCAGCCATTAAAGATAGTTAAGATTAAAGGCAGCATTGCATGGGTTAGGGTCCAGCTAGCTGGCCACTTGGGACTTCATTGGACCGGAGTACAAAGGACTTCTTAAAACGGTTCAGCCCATTTACAATGCAGTTCACTTTATGACCACCAGTATCATTAATAACAAGGATTTTCTGATTCCACATAGTACCTTTAAGTAAATGGAATTAATAAATTGCCACCACTTTTTGTCAGGTCCATAAGGTTTTTATACTGGTGTGCATAGATTAGATGATGATTGGATGTGTAATAATGAAACAGTCAGCTGCATTTGCATGAAATCATTATAAAAAGTACACTTTTTTCACTTGAGTACAATGTAACTAGCAACTTGGAGCAACAAGATGGCAACATGTTATATTACTACTGTTAAAATCATCTAATAACATGGAGCTACCTAGTGACAAAGCTCAGCATACGAAACACGGGAGTTGGCTGTGTTCATTTAAAATACATCTTTTTTTAAACCTTGTTAAATCAAAACTTAAATCCATGTTTCCTTCAATTGAGGTTATGATCCATGCCTTTTCGGTAATTATTATCGTATAGGTGATGAACCCACATCCACAAAAGAGTCTTGTCTTACCCGGTCAAGGGTTTTCTCCATGTATCCCAGCAGCATGCTGACAGCATCCATGTTGACCCCCATGTACTCAACGGAGCCTTCTTGCACTTTGGGGATCAACAGTACATCCAAACAGAGCAGAGGAAGGTTACCTAGCAAGTGAACAGTGTGACTGTGAAAAAGAAGAGGAGGGAGTTAGAGGGACGGTGTCATGTCAGAGCAATGACTGGATCATTCAACAGAAAAACAGACAAGTAAAGCGTGTGCTGTCCTACCTGTGGAACTCCTCAGTCCGCTCCTCTTCATCTGCATGGCTCATTAGACAGTGTCTCAGTATGGCTCCCAGATGTCTGTACTCTGCTGCCTCTTCCTGTTCACACAGATGTTACACTTGTTCACATGTTCCAAACAGAACTTTTATCACTGTCAAATGTAGTCTTTCCTGTACATTTTACATTTGCTTGTGTGTAAAAAGCTGACTGGGGAATTGGTAATTGCAATGCAGATCATATCTTCCAACAGAGAGCATAAAGATTTCTAGCATGTTCAACACAACCTTGTTGTTTGGCTGAATTGGCTCAAGAAACCGAAGCTTCCCTTGACTTTGGTTTGGACTGTAATGTCTCAACAACAATTGGATCGATTGACATGAAACTTCGTAAACACTTTAAATTTCATCTCCAGAGGATGAACAGACTTGATCCCCTGAATTTCCAAGGTTTTTACTTATCCAGTGACATTTCTAAAAATCTACTTTTTGGTCCAGACCATGTCCCCCTCAAGATACATTTCAATAACATTGGTGATTCGAGCTCCATCATCAGGTCAGTGTTTTTAAATTGCCCAATGTTTTGGTTTATGACCAAATACCTGCAAAACTATTGACATTCAAATCAGCCTCAGTTACAGTTTTTGTTTTGTCTTGTATAAGTAGCATGTACAGTATTTAAATGTTACGATACAAGCAGGAAAAACTCAGGTAGTGAACATGCTCTACCTTAGCATTTGGCTAAACGCACCACTAGCCTAATGCTGCGTTGAAGTGCGTTCACACCAAAAGCGTTGCGAATATTTTCTTTACTCGCCCGACTATTTGTGGTTTTTCACTTCATTCGCACCTTTCGCGTCATTCGAGCCTTAGAGGGGCGTGGCTTATCTCCGTGCCTTTACTCCGCGGAAACAGTTATCATTTCCGCCATCCACCACGGAAGACATAACCACTATTTCTGCTTTATACTTGTTGTGGAAATCCCACGCACTCGTGTTTGGGTTCATAGAATCATCCTTAGGCTCACACAGCTCGGTGAATTTCACCGACTGCGTCTGGATAACTGCTGCATCCAGCGCTACTAGAGTAGCAGCAGCCAGTTTGATTCACCAACGTCAGGACGTCTCAACACTGATTGGCTTTCGCAACTCAGCATTGAGCGAATTTTTCAACGTTTAAATATTTAAACTTTGGCAAATGAGGCAAATTTTTCGCGCTGCACTATTCACGTCATTCGGCGAACATTTGCTTTATTTGCAACCATTCGCGTCTGTGCAATGACTGCATGGAATCTACACGCGTGACAAATTTGCTACGCTTTTGGTGTGAATGCAGCATAAGTACAGCTGAGGAAAGGTTGGAGACTTCTAGGTGCAACACACACGTGGGTGACTGTGGTTCAGTGGTGAGCACGGTTGTCCTTCAATCAGTGGATTGGCGGTTTGATCCCCGGCTAGCCCATGTCGATGTATCCTTGGGCAAGACCCCAAATTGTTCCCGTATGAATGTGTGTGTGAATGTTATTTACTCCTGATGGGCAAGTAGCACCTTAGTAACAGCAGTCAGTGTGTGAATGGGTGTGGATGATGACATGTTGTGTTAAAGAGCTTTGAGTGATTGGAAGTCTAGAAAAGCGCTATACAAGTACAGGCCATTTACATGGGCCACATCATGAAAATTATGACGTCTGTAAATCCCATTTGGTCTGTGTTTTACCGACGATACAGGAGCCTGAATGTACCAACACCATGAGTGAATGTGACAAAACGACTGCTTTACTGCTTTTTTTTCATGGCAAAGCAAAAATAAGACAGTGGCTTATCCCGAAGAGTTGATACAGAAAGTAAACAACAGAAACAAGTCATTCCGCTTTAACATATGGTAAGTGGATTTTGGATGATCGTTATATTCATTGCATTTTGACAACACATATAGCCAATATTCTTCAGTACCTCGTCGACCTTACGCCTGGCTGTGTCGAATGTGACATTGAACAGTATTTTCAGTATTTCCATGGCCAGTTCTATCTGCTGGCGGCTCAGAGGGGGCAGTTGTTCAGGTGGGACGTCCTCTAACCCTGCCCTGGCCGTCTCCAATGTATCTGGCCAACACACACCCAGTGTGGCATCCAACTGGTTGCCTAGGACACACACAGGACAGGAAGTTATCAACTTATCTGGGTCAATTTGTTCCTTCTTGTTAATATGGGGTCAGATCAGTCTCAATAATTACAAATGCACACAGAGAGACTCACAAATGCAAACACAAAGATTCACAAATGCGAACAGAACAATTCACAAATATGTTCGATTTACAAATGCACACAGAAGGATTTACAAATAAATTAGACGTGACAAATGCACGTGGAACGATTCACAAATACATTCCAATGTGTGTGTGTTTTATGAGACTTCGCAAATGCATTTTTTTTCAACATAGACCTATCTGTAGCCAATCAGATGTCGCCCTCATTTTGAAACAATTTGTAATTATTGAGACTGATATGACCCCATATGTTAATGCTCGTCTACTTTTGTTTGATTATTTTTTACAGGTCTTGTTATAGCTCTATCGGACTTCAGATCTTCATAGGTGTTACAGACCATTCATGACCAGGAAGGTGAGTTACCCTGGACACTAGAAACCTAGAGAGCAGACATTGGTTTCCCAGTTCATTAGTTACACTGGTCACACAGGAAATGGGTTACCTAGCAGACTGAGGCCGTGAAGCTCCTGAACCAGCTGCGCCCTGACGTCCATTTTCAGAGCAGTCAGCAGGAAGGTGATGCGGAGGTCAAAGAAACGCACCTGGACAAAGAGCAGAGACTTGTTCACGATATCTGCTGATTCCTCTTCACTGGATATCAAACCTAAAAAAATATTTTGAAAACTATAGAATACCAAAAGCAGATGCTTGGTCAGTCTTTATTTCCAGTTATTTTAACCAAAAGTGTGAAGCGTAACCCAATCTCCAAAGAATTATGTTTGTATTGAACTAATTTTGCAATAGCAAAGATACAAATGCAGTTTTTATGGTTATGCTTCGGCATTTGAAACTCGTGGTTAAAAAAAACATGGTAAAATATTGGAGACAGGACCAGGCAGCAACCTCTGGTTCTAAAAAAGTGAAGGCAAAGCTGAAGTGTCTTAATCCTGCATTCTTTCCAATGGCCATCATGCGGCGACTCCACTGGTTGCAAAAAGAAGATTTATCTAACTGATGTCCATACCTCATGGATCCAGGTGGGATCATGGCACTGCTTTAGCCTCTCGGCCACACCCTTTATCAGCTGTAGATCTGCTGCTACAGCCTGCCATCCATCCAAAGAAACATTTTAGAAAATTAGCACCAATCAAATTACATTTAATAATCTGAGGAATTCATGTCAATGTAGGTATGAGGAGACACACAGCAGCCTGACCTGTCCTGTCTCGTTGTGTAGCAGGATGTTAGAGATGGACTTGAGAGACTCAACAATCACTTCCTGGTCAGAGTTCTCTGAAGGAGAGGAAGCTTCCTTCACCTCCTCGGTGGGTACCTCTTCGGCCTGTTCCACCTCTCCGTCCTCGCCCTCAACTAGGAAGAGAGAGAATGGCAAAGTCAAGCAGCACATCCAACCTTTATGTAGACCGCTTTTAGGGTAAACGGTTCTGACGGAAGATAAACCGAGCTGCTTCTATCTCTATTTCAGCTCATTCAGATCTGTCTGCCCCCTGTCATGCATGTAAATGTTATCTAGAATCTTGTGTGACACCTTCTACTCACAAAGGTTGTGAGCACAGCATTGTCTGTGTACACAGGATGGGTTCGGGGACCGTAATGAGTGTAGGTCACCTAAGTTTTGGCTGAACTCAGAACCCAACATGCAATTACTGCAGTTACCAGCATTAATTGGCAGAAAATATGTGAACTGAGAACATTGACTATAAATGTTATAACAACATTCAGAAGTTACAATTTGACTACAACACTGTACTGGAATTCAAACAAGACTTAAAAAGTCCTTTAAATTCAACGCTTCAATTCTAAATTTAGAGTTATCAGGGAGTTTGAAAAGACTATGCAAACGAAAAGGAGTGGTGCATTAATGTGATTCTTTTGCTTCTTTACGTGTCATGGGAAGTTTCCCGGGAGAAGCCACAAAACAGAAGCAACAGGACAGAAGCATTTGGATCAAAAACCCTGGTGATACCTGGGAGAGTTACCAGGAATTACCTTGGGCAGGTGTGGCAGCAGTGACAACGGCAAAGCCGGCGTAGCGGGCGAGAATGGACATGGCAGAGCGGCTGATGAATGGCTCCAGGCAATGTTTGTCTCTGGACAGGATTCGAACCGTTTCTAGACAGGCCAGCTGACAGGAAGGCTGGAGCTCTCTGGTCAGGAAACCGAGAACCAATCCTCCCAGAAGCTGCATCACACAACAAAAGAAAAGATTTTAATATTGTAGGTAGATATAAATAACCTCATTTGGAAGTTGAATCACTACTGAATGCTGAATTCTTGAAAGTAAAGTAGAGATGTGCCGATACCGAGTACCAATACCAGTGTGACTACTATTTATTGATATATATATATATATATATATATATATATATATTTCACCACCACCCCAAACAATAACCATTCCATAACTGTAAAAAAATATTTTTGTTATTTATGATCATTATGTTCAGAAAAACAGAGGATTCAAATCCTCTAAAAAGGAATTTTAAATGTATAAAAAACAAATCTCAGCGTTAGTATTTGTAATGATGCCTAATAAGTTGCTTAGAGCTTGTTAGAAGGTTAAAAAGGTCATAGTTCACTCTGTAATATCTATTCTATATTGCTGTGAAAACATTCCCCTTCAAACAACTCTATTCAAGTTTCTGACCAAAAAACAAAATGTTCCAAGATTACATTTGAACACATTATGATCAATTTCTAATGTACCTAACTCAATGTAACCCCCTTAGGTTAGCAGTTTGCCTCGTTATTTAGCAAAGCAGGACTGTGCCGCCCACGGTCTGCTAACAGCTAACGACTGTTGGTTACAACACAGATTAGTAGTTTCATATGTAGCATTATCAGAAACAAAGAGGTTGTTTAAGCATCGGTTTGTTGTACTAGTTTGCGCAGTGCAGTACCGATGAGGCAGGATGTGACACGTGTTGTTGTTGATCTTGTGTAGCGTAAATGAGCTGATGAATGGTATGATCACGTGATATCAGATCAGTAAATAGACTCGCACACTCGGCGATACCATCCAACATTATAGGATCGGGTATCCCCCCGACAGGGGGCACTGTGGGTCAGTGGGTCATCCTTCAATCAGAGGATCGGCGGTTCAATCCCCGTCTCCGCTAGTCCATGTCAATGTATCTGTCCTTCGGCAAGACACAAGTGCTTTTCTAGTCTTCCGACCACTCAAAGCGCTTTAACACTACATGACATCATTCACCCATTCATACACCGTAGAACAGCTACGGGAGCAATTTTGGGGTTAAGTGTCTTGCCCAAGGACACATCGACATGGGCTAGTGGAGCCGGGGATCGAACCACCGACCCTCTGAAGGACGACCCTGTTCACCACTTAACCACAGTCACCCCCTATATGAATGTATGAATGTATGTATGAATATTAGTTAGTCCTGATGGTCAGGCGGCACCTTAGCCCCTCCCATCAATGTATGAATGGGTGTGAATGGGTGAATGATGTCATGTAGTGTTAAAGAGCTTTGAGTGGTCGGAAGACTAGAACAGCGCTATACAAGTACAGGTCCATTTATCATTTCTGACACTGGTATCGCCGTATTATATTTTTTAAGTCGCTTACGTTTTCTGTCTGATGCAGTGACCAGATGCCGGCAGCTTAAACTGGCACTGATAAACCAAGCTGCCTTGCATAATAACTTCCTACAGTCTGTGTGCAGGTGTTTGCTCAATGTGTACACACGTCACACAAAGGCACACAATGGCACATCAACTGCACCGGCACTATTTTTGCCTCTAGACTCATACACTATTTCTATCTTATTCAATCTACCAAACTTTCTCTAATTAGAGGCACTACCATTCCCTCCCAGAGGAGAGCATTGGGATCACACACCTGGAGCTGATAATAATAATGCATTTTATTTGTAAAGCATTCTTTTCATTCAAAAAGAATCTCAGAGTGCTACAGAGACAGTAGATAGTTAAAAACAAATAATAGAAAAGAAAATAGCTGGCAGTGATTTAACACAAAGTCATAAACGCCTTCCTGAATAAAAAGGTTTTTAGGCCGGTCTTAAAGAGTCCAGGTTCTGTGTTGCCCTCACGTGGTCTGGGAGACTGTCCCATTAACAAGAGGCCCGGTTGCTCATGGTGCGGAGCTTGGTGTTGGGGACCCGGAGGAGCGAGCTGTTTGTGGATCAGAGGGTGCTGGTGGGATCCGAGATTGTCTTTCCTCTAAGTTGGATCTCTGACGTTAAAAGTAATAAGAGGAAACAACATTTTTGTTTTCTCGAGATCTCAAGATAACAAAAGTTAATTAATGTCGATCCAAGATGTTCATCTTTGCTGTAGTTTGAATAACGGAAGGTTCTGAATGTTGCAGTTCAACAACAGTTGCGTCCTCACTGACGTCTTAATGTCTCTTATGGGGGGAAATATGAATATTATTATGGTGAATTATGTTCCCTTCTTAAAGCACCGGTTTGTGCCTTTACATGTGTTCTTTTACTGGTGACTTCTGTGTTTATATAGATGTCAGATCTAGATCCCACACATTTTAAGACTTAAGAAATAAATACAGTACAAGCTTGACATGTGTCCTCAAAAACATTATTTAAAAAAAAAGGATTTCAAGACTCATAGGTAGTCTGTCTTTACTGTGGCACAGACGTCCCGACCAACCAAAATCAGGAAATGATGTCAGGGTTCTCTGTTATAATAACACAGCGTCAAACAGCCAATGTCTATTCAATTACATAGTGGAGTAATGTATATCTAGACATAGAATATGGTTTATCTCCCTCTGTGTATATTGTTATATGAGCTTCTCCTTGCTTTGTTGAAATATCCGGGCCGGCCTTATAGTACACGTTAGCCTGCATGTTAGCGCGCATGTTAGCCTGCATGTTAGCGTGCATGTTAGCCTGCATGATAGCCTGCATGTTAGCATGCATGTTAGCGTGTATGTTAACCTGCATGTTATCGCACATGTTAGCCTGTATGTTAGCACACATGTTAGCCTGCATGTTAGCGTGTATGTTAACCTGCATGTTAGCGTGCATGTTAGCGTGCATGTTAGCATGCATGTTAGCGTGCATGTTAGCGCACATGTTAGCCTGTATGTTAGCACACATGTTAGCCTGCATGTTAGCGTGTATGTTAACCTGCGTGTTAGCGTGCATGTTAGCGTGCATGTTAGCATGCATGTTAGCGTGCATGTTAGCGCATCCCACTCGATAGCTTCGCTCATACAGCAGTTACTGCTGTTAAGGAATCTTCAAGAGAAACGTATCTTAATCGTCCAGATCATTTCCATTGACTATCAGCCAATGAGCAGCACTCAGCGTCTGGATGGAATACCTCTCTGTCCCGCTCGTCCTCCTTGCTGAATGTGAAGCAGTGGTTCATCTGGAGGAAGAAAAAGCAGAGGGTGCAAATGAAGTTGCGGATCCGCCATGTTTCCCAGACAGTGTAACACAACTCTGACATAGACAGTAAAGGCTGACACGGTAACAATTTGCCTCAATAGATTTCCACTGGAATATAATACACATATTAGCACCTTATAAAGTCTGTTATATATATATATATATATATATATATATGTACATATATATACATTTGAGTCATTATTAAGAATTATTTACAGCACCTCAAATATTCAGAAATTAACTTATTGATTGTACAAATGTAGGACTTTTATTTAGAAGAATCTCTGAATTGGTACAGTTAAGATGTTTGATTTTTGCATGGATGTGGTTAGAAATGTTCTGAACACACAAATATCAGTCAGTCAGTCAGATATAATTCAACGCACAAACAAAATGCACAATTTAGTTGTATTTTCCCTTTAACTCACTAGATGAAGGTCACATCTAATTTCCATAAATGCAATCTGTATACGTTTTATTGACATCTTCTTTTAAAAATTGAATTTTGTGACACGAAGGATCTGTCCGCAAATTTCGCAAAATGTCTGCTCGCTCCCAAACTGGCCGTTAAAACGCATTAACCATGAATTTCAGTATATAGGTGCACTACAACCAAAAGGTAGCCGGTTCTCTCCCCATAGTTGCATGTTGAAGTGTCTTTGAGCAAGACACTGAACCCCCAGTTGCTCCCCGGGCGCTTCACTGCAGCCCTCTGCTCCTTAATAACTAAGATGGGTACAATGCAGAGAAGAATTTCCCCACGGGGTTCAATAAAAGTGTAACACAATTCCACCCGCTCCTGGGGGAAATAGACGTCTCTTTAGCCGGTAGTGTACAGGGGGCTTTATGGTACAACATCTGGCTGCTGCTGCTGGAAACAATGCTGTTGACAGCAGAGTTTCAGGGCTGAAGAACATTGAGGTAAATGAGGCTAAAACGCTCTGTGAAGTCAGAGATAATTCTCCGTATGCGGTCATTTGATCCGTTGATGAAGTGGGTATAAAGTAGTGTCCTGGTTGTGGGCTGAGAGCCTCCATGGAATCCATTACAATCATGAAATGTACAAACGTTACTGTACCACTCAACAGAAGAGTTTCATCTTTTCTGTGTTAGTGAACGTTTCAGCCTTTCTGTCCCACTGTTTTTCTTCTTTAGTACTTTGGCTTAGACCTGGTCCGAGAGTTTTTTGGATACATGTGTCTGTTTCTAGAATGCCTTCTCATGTACCAAACCCTTTGTATTAAGACTTGGCATTCTACTTGCGCTGTGTTTGAGTCTATCAATGTTGCTTTCAATCTCAAGGAAGGAAAGTGCTGCACTCTGGTTCACAAAAACATAAAAACTTTCTTTCCAGCACATGAAACTTTAGCTCTCTCTCTCTCTCGCTGTCTCTGTCTTATTTTCACTTTACCTGTGATTTCCACATCTCTTTGTTGTCTTTACCTGCAGTTTAATATTGGCCCAACAAACAGTTATACTGTCACACTACTAAACGTTAATCCACACCCTCCAGCCAACATAATCCAGAATTCTTAGTGCCCATTCTTTTTTAAAATAAGTAAATCGAAGCCAGCGAGCACCAAGGTCCCCGCTACTGAGGAATTCACCCGGTGAGGGCCTGCCAGCGCCAGGGAGAATTCCCACGAGGGATAGAATGGTCTTGCGTGGACCCCACCGTTGTAGAAGAGTACACATATTTGTGGTTCATTATACTGTGGCAGTTGCAACTAACAATGGGAAACACGAATTGTCTTTTATTACCAATAATCCCTTGTAATGCAAGTGTCCCCAATACAAAAAGCAAAACTGACTCGAAAGCTATAGAATCAAGGACCAGTTCCTTCAGAAGCCTGCAGCTAGAATGAATGACTTCACTCAATGTCTATTTTATGTTTGCCTTCTGCTGTCAGGACTGGTTCCCCCCAATTAGGAACTAATTTGCACACATTTACGCTGTCACGTTCTTGTAAAGAAAAGGGAGCACATAATAAACCAGCGCAGGCTACCAGCATACGGAGACTTTGGAACCAGAGTCCCCTGCAGCACTAAGCTCCTCATCTCTTAAGGGCTTTAGAAGAGCAGGATTTGACCGGGGGCCGTAGGAGACTGTATTTCTGTATCGGAGAATCTAATCCAATTGCCTTGAAGATCAACTCCCACACTGAGAGGAGCGTCCAGTAGTGCTCACCTCGATCGACAGCAGACCGCGGGTTGAGAAGGTCAGGTGGTCAAGACTGAGAGCTCTATTTTTGTAAAGATCACAGTTAAGTGCACCTTTCCCAAACGCACTTTTTTCCTCAGAGGAAACTTCTTGTTGTCTGGGAGGTGCACAGATGTGCTGCCAAGAGCTGAAGATTACTCTTTTTATGTTAAATTCCCCTCATGTGTAATAGAGCATGCAATAACCATCTGCAGTTAAATACCACCTTTAAATAAAATAAATGTCTTCTAGTTTTATGTTTGTTTAATTCATAAAAAGAAATAACATTGTTGATGATCTGGGAAAGAAATGGTTGCATCTTTAATCTTATAATGCAACATGAATGTGATCCTGGTAATAATCCAATTAATTTCAGGATAAAAAAAAAAAACACTCAACCATTTTGGCCAAACACTCTGAATGACACCATGTTGCTCATCCCTGCCACATGTTTACCTGTGATGTTATTATTGATTCATAGCTCCGGGCGACGCTTGTTTAAAAGGAAAAGACACGCAGAGCTGTTGCCCCAGTTACCAGATACCAGTGATGGAAACACCAGGGGAGGACTGGCAGGAGCCGACGGTCCTGAGGGAGTTATTAGAGAGATTGAATTGATTACAAATGTTCGCCGTATGAACTGTTCCCAAAACACCCATTGATTGACACTGTAGCAGCAACTGTAGAAGAAACATTTAACACAGTGCATCTAGTTATTGTGCACATTATAATGCCACTGGGATGTCCATATCAAATAAAGTCACGTCAAGTCAATCTATCAAAAAGGTTTGATAGGTAATCCAGATTACAGGGCTGGTTATCAATCTTGATACTGTACAGCTGGCATTCATGCCATAATCAAAATACAACTCTTTTGTCTGCTGGCTGAAAAACACATAATGAATGCAAGACCAGGTTGAAACCTAGGCTATGTTGGAACGTGTATGAGCAATGTGCACCTGGGGACGGACTAGAGGACTGTCTTTGTTTCCCTCTCCCTCTTTAAGACTCGGCATGCACTGCAGGATTAAATGGATTTCAACATAATGAATACCAAAGTCCACACAGGTTCTGTACAACAGGACTTTAACTCATTACAACCAGGTGGCAACCTCCGGTTCCGCCGCGTGAAGCTGGTGCAGAAGTGTCTTAAAACCTGCATTGTCTCTACTGACCAGTAGTTACCAGTTAGTCCATGTGGATGTGTCCTTGGGCAAGACTCTTAACCCCGATTTGCCCCTGCAGGCTTTCCGTGTGGCGTATGAATGTTGTATGAATGATAGATAGTGCTGATGGGCGTGAATGGGTGAATGATGACAAGTAGAGTTGAAGAGCTTTGAGTGGTCGGAAGAGTAGAAAAGAGAAATGCAAGTACAGTCCATCACCATTTAATTTACTACGAACAACCATGGACGCATTCTGCTGAAAGTCAGCCGTGAACACGGACACACGTGTCATGTTTGAGTAGAAATTGGAATATCGATTCTGAAAACCGAACATAAAACATTTTGATGGTGGTGACAGTTTTAAAATGGGGTTCAAAGCTAACTCGTCTGGTTGGCTGGGACAAATCGCCACTTCCGTTGACATGTGTCTTATTGCTGTATAGTTTGACTTTTAATTTACAAGAGGAATAATGTATTCTTTCAAAAGTTACTTATTATTTAAAGTTCAAACAATTTCAGGTATGAAGGTTCATTGTATGATTGTCTGTCTGTTGCTTTGGTAATTACTATGTTATCATTGGTAGAAGAAATCTCTACACAAATAAGACTTAAGTTGTAATAAACAATAATCATCCTTTAATGCAGAATGTAAAGGGAGATCAAACAACCCTGAGCTGGAGTGCACTTACTATGTTAATGAAAACCGACAAAACATTTAACCTAACCTACACTGAGTAATCAATTTATTCTGGTCTGGTCCTTTAATTAAGCAATAAGGTACTCGAGGCAGGACTGTATCGTCAATAATGTCCTGCATCGAGTACCTTATTGCTTTTATAATACAGTTGCCTGCGATATTATAAATAGTAAGTAAATAGTAAGCTGCCTTTCAGCACAAAATAGTTGTAGCCACCAAACGTTGTGTATCGCATATTAGTAGCCGAGAGAAAATAGTCCCCATGCTATGCAACAGACAAACAGCATTGGGAACATCACGTTTGTGCACATACTGTTTTTTGCAAGTTACTTCAAATCAGAAGCAAACTATTTTACTGCAGCTCTGATTAATGGTATCAATAAATAGATGGGTTTGACAGAGATGGGTACTTCATATTGTATTTCCATGAAAAGCTGCAATATGTTTTTGTATGAACAAGGTACCTAATATGTAATGTGTAAGGTCAAAGGCGTGTCTCCCTGGCTCTCCACAGCTTTCTGGCCTCTTTCAGCTCACTGTTTTGAATTGAAGGCCGACCAATGCACTGTTTGGACCTCATCACGTGGACAAAGCTTGTTATGCTGTCCCCCAGTGGCCAAATAAGTAATACAAGTGGTTTGATGTCTCTACTATGGGAATTAAAACATATTATTTCAACCAGTTTAAAATATTCAGTATAGTTGTGTGAATAATCTGTGAATAGTATACGGGCACATTGTGTCACATGTGGCAGTGTCACAGTATTTGCTAATGGTTAAGCAAACAGGTATTTGTATTAAATTCAATTTGATGCAATGAAGACCTTATGATTTCTCTGGATGTTGATAATAATCTTTACAGAGGGCCAACTAGCCCGGTCTCCCAAGCAGCAGCATCTAAACGGTGCAGGTGTGTGTAGCGGAGCTCCAGCTATTCCTGCTGAACAGGCACCGTTCACGTCGGTGATGACATCATGTTTACCTCCGTGTTGTAGCTCTGTAGAGCCGTTAAAGCAGCGTCCTGCTCTCCCGTCTCCATTTGCTCTATGCAGGCTTTTAAATCCATTTTCTTCGCCACTAAGTGAGCAGCAGCTTCCTCCTGAGTCCACCGTCACAGCAGGACCGTGTGCGTGTTTGTGTGCGTGCGTGTGTGTGCGTGTCACTCAGGTTGTATATTCACACTACAGTTAGTCTCCGCCCACAGATGACCACGTCATACATGATGTCTAGATCCCTAAGAGCGGGCGAGAAGCGATTAACAGACAGTATTAGCTCGAGCCAGGTGCTGCGTTCAAGTGTCCCAGGGAAAGACGTAAGAAATTGAGAATTGTTGGAAATGTAATCAATTCAATTCAATTCAATTTATTTTGTATAGCCCAAAATCACAAATGACTAATTATCCTCAGAAGGCTTTTCAATATGTACACATACAACATTCCGTGACCTCACGTCGGTTGAGGAAAAACTCCCCGAAACACCTCAGGGAGAGCAACAGAGGAGGAACTCTCTATCAGGATGGACAGAAGCAATAGATGTCATGTATACAGAATGAAAAACATAACAGAGTTATAACACATTCAATGCATATGACAGAAATGATTCCTATAATGAGTGAAGTAGGCATGAAAAACAGCTGTAGAAAATATATGCTTTTCCCTCCCTACCTGTCTGCATGTCTCAGCTGCGCTGGGGCCGAATCGTTTTGGCCCAGAAGAGACAGGTCTAAGAAGCAGTTTAGCCAATTACTGATTAAAGATATACTTTTTTAATGAGATGACAACGGCGACCACGAGCAGAAGCACTTCTCTTCCAAGAAGACCCGTTTGAGAGAAGGACTTTGGGGGAGAAACTACAGGTAAAACATCTGGGCCCAGATCAACCTCACAAGAAGACTACAGACTGATGAAAGGGAAGCAGACAGGAAGCTTCTGTAGAGACCGGCGCACCCGGAAGGTTTGGTCCGCTGGATGCTGTCGTGCTAATGCCGTATTGTGCTTTATAAATCAACGGGGACAGATCCAGCATGGACAGTTACGGGAGTCAGGGACATGAAGCATTTGTCGGAAAACATGAGAACACCAGGACACACATGGATAACTCCGTCAAGCAGCCATATTGGGCAAAGTGAACGTCGCTACCAGCTGGACGAAGGACACAGGAGTTTGGTGATAAAAATAGGCACACTTTAATCCTAACAAGGTTTATAGGGGCATCTTAATATATAAACATGTTCTATTAGATTTTATATATAAATATATGATTTATATTATACAATATTTATTTTGTATTATAATATATTTATGATATTTATATTGTATATTTATATTATATGGTATTTATATATCATATTATACTGAATAGTATGAATGAGATGTCCTTATTATGTCAGCGTTGGAATAAATTAAATATTTAACTACAAAGTAGAAATGCGTGTTTGATACTTCTTTTCATTGAATCATACTGGGATGTTTGCTGAAATTGATTGGATGGCCCTACCAAAAAAAAATTCCACCAGCCGCCACTGAGTACTGGTATTGGCATAACTAATAGCAATGCAACTAATTATACTACTACTACTTTACAATGGACGTTTCTACTGACCGTGTAAAATATCATTTTAATAAATTTCGCCCTTCAATCAGAGGATCGGTGGTTCAATCCCCGGCTCCAGCCATGCACAAGGGGGCAAGACATTTAACCCCAAATTGCTCCAGTAGCTGTGCCTTGTATGAATGTGTGAATGTTACTCCTGATGTGCAAGTGGAACCTTAGCTCCTCCCATCAGTGTGTGAATGGGTGAATGATGTCATGTGGAGTGGGTTTGGAAATGGCTCCATACCCTGGTGTATATTTGGATGTCTTTTCTCCCATCAACCTTGACCAATTGTCTTCAACGGTTTCTACTTCTAAACCGTCTACCTGTCTCTTAGACCCCATCCCAACGAGGCTGCTTAAAGAAGTTTTACCTTTAATTGGCACCTCTCTGTTGGATATTGTTAATGTGTCTTTGCTAACAGGCCATGTACCACATTCCTTCAAAGTAGCTGTAATTAAACCTCTCCTGAAGAAGCCCACTCTTAATCCAGAGGTGTTGGCTAACTACAGACCGATCTCTAACCTTCCCTTCCTCTCTAAGATCCTTGAGAAAGTAGTTGCAAATCAGTTGTGTGACCTTCTACATCAGAATAGTTTATTTGAGGAGTTTCAGTCAGGATTTAGAAAACACCAGCGCACAGAGACAGCACTGGTTAACATGACAAATGACCTCATAATCAGATAAAGGACTCATCTCTGTACTGGTATTATTAGACCTTAGTGCTGCGTTCGACACCATTGATCACGACATCCTATTACAGAGACTAGATCAGTCGATTGGCATTTCAGGTACCGCACTAAGTTGGTTTAAATCCTATTTATCAGATCGATCTCAATTGGTATTTGTAAACGATGAAGCCTCAATGACCACCAACGTTAATCACGGAGTTCCACAAGGTTCTGTGCTTGGACCAATTTTATTTACCTTATATATGCTTCCTTTGGGCAATATTATCAGGAAACACTCCATAAACTTTCATTGCTATGCAGATGATACTCAATTATATCTATCGATCAAACCAGAGGAGACCAACCAGCTCGCAAAAATTCAAGCATGTCTTAAAGACATAAAAACATGGATGACCTGCAACTTCCTGATGTTAAACTCAGACAAAACTGAAGTTATTTTACTGGGCCCTGAACACCTCAGAGATCAATTATCTGGTGATGTGGTTTCTGTAGATGGCATTGCCCTGGCATCCAACACCACTGTAAAGAATCTCTAGTTATCTTTGACCGAGACTTGTCCTTTAACTCCCACGTGAAGCAAATCTCAAGGACTGCATTTTTTCATTTACGTAACATTTCAAAAATCAGGCACATCTTGTCTCAAAAAAATGCAGAAAAGCTGGTTCACGCGTTTGTTACTTCCAGACTGGATTACTGCAACTCCTTATTATCAGGCTGCTCTAATAAATCTCTTAAATCCCTCCAGTTGATCCAGAATGCTGCAGCTCGTGTACTCACAAAAACTAAGAAAAGAGATCACATGACTCCTGTATTAGCTGCTCTGCACTGGCTCCCTGTAAAATCAAGAATCACATTTAAAATTCTTCTCCTCACCTACAAAGCCTTGATTGGTGATGCACCTTCATATCTTAAGGAGCTTGTAGTACCATATTACCCCACTAGAGAGCTGCGCTCACTAAATGCAGGGCTACTCGTGGTTCCTAGAGTCCTAAAAAGTAGGATGGGAGCAAGAGCCTTCAGTTATCAAGCTCCTCTTTTATGGAACCAGCTTCCACTTTCAGTCCGGGAGGCAGACACAGTCACCTCATTTAAGACTAGACTTAAGACTTTCCTCTTTAATAGTGCTTATAGTTAGGGCTGAATCAGGTTTGCCCTGGTCTATCTCCTCTTCTCTCTCTACTTATGGATGAATGTACATCTCTCCATTGCACCTTATTAACTCTGCTTCTTTGTGACTTTACGTCTTATAGGGTCCATTGGACCTGGCTGTGTCTGATGCATCCTGCCTGATGAGCTGGCTTCCTGCCATGGCCCCTGCTGATGCGCCCTGCCCCCCCTCCTCTCTACCTGCTTCTGTTTCATGGATTGTGGAGGTCCATTCATACATTGTCATATTAATTGAATGTGTTTATGTAACTCTGTAACGCTGTTCATTCTGTACACATGACATCTATTGCTTCTGTCCATCCGGGGAAAGGGATCTCTGTTGCTCTCCTGAAGGTTTCTTCCCTTTTTTCCCTGTGAAAGGTTATTTTTGGGGAGTTTTTCCTGATCCGATGTGAGGTCCTAGGACAGGGATGTCGTATGTGTACAGATTGTAAAGCCCTCTGAGGCAAATTTGTAATTTGTGATATTGGGCTATGCAAAATAAACTGAATTTAATAAAATCAGTTCAGAGTTTTTACTTATAAATATATTTGAATTGGTACAGTTAAGATGTTTGATTTGTGTATGGATGTGGTCAGAAATGTCCTCAACATATCAGTCAGTCAGATATAATTAAATTGATTATCTTTCCATTAACCCTCAAATCAAAGAACAAAGACACTTCACACTCAATGTATTTGTATTTTCCCTTTAACTCACTATGCAGGTCACATGCTTAATGTCACTGCTCCTAAACCGTGATGCAAACACGAGATCTGTGTCTCCTTCCACTCTGACCTATATTTAACCGTTTAACTGTGTCTTATTTTTTACACTGTACACACTACATACCAGCCTATTGTTTACACTAATTGTACTGGGTATTCTAAAAAATGGTTTACCGTTGAGCATGGAAGTTTATTTTGTAAGATCTTGGAATCCATTTATTTATACATCATTAATCATTTTATCAGGACAATTATTTGGCAGATTAATCAATAATGAAAACATACAACATATTGGCATATTGTTGGAGCAAATTGTATTTGATTTTAGTGGTAGCTGTGCAATGATAATAAATAAGGCATCTAGTCAAAAGGAATCTAAACATGGTTTTAGAAGCTGACTATCTTGATAGTCAGCTTAGTGATAGTTGTTTGGATGTTGTTCACTTTTCAGGCACTACACCTGGTTTCCAAACCTCTAGTTTGCTGTAAGCTGTCATGATTAAATAAATGTAATACAAATACAAATTATAATAAATAACTAAGTTAAATTTAAATTTGACAGAGAATTTTTGCATTTGTTTCTACCATACTCTGCTGTGAATACATTATAATTATATCAGGACAAGATATGAAGTACGTATCGCCGTGTTTACTTGGTTACAAGTAACATAGTCCATGGTTACACTCCGCCCATATGTATGTTGTGCTGTGGAGGCGAGGCCAAAGGTGAAAAACATCTCGAGAGACATGGAACTCTTAGTTAATTGGGCGTTTCTCGGCGAAACAAGGGCGTGCTCTTAATCTGAGAGTATGTTCGATTTTTAATGCCAAGCAATGCGAGTGGAGTTAATTATGATGTTATACATAAACCAAGTTTGACCCACATGTTAGTATATAATTCAAGGGAAAACTGTTTGTTTTTCTTTGCTTCCCACTATGTCCACGCGCGTTTTACTAAACATATCCAGTACATAACAGTATAAACTCCGCTTTTCCGGGCCGCAACATATGTATAATTTGATTAAATGACGCAGTGGAGTGACACGCTCTGTAGCCAATAAAACCTCAAGGCCTGGTTTGAGCGATGGGATTTCAACCAATAGTTTTACCGTGACCGTTTGAGTGACACACGCTGTAGCTGTGGTGGGGGAAGGGGCCGCTAAAGTTGACGGAACCGCCATCTTGAAAAGTGCCCTCCGATGATCTACCTTTTCGCGCCTGTCAGAATCAGTTTAAAACGCGTTATTTTCCTCCGGAATTTCGTGTTTTTTCCGTGTTCGTCTTGTTAAAGCCTGGGGCTAATGGCAAGATAAGCTACATGTTGGAGACTCGCCGTTTACTGTTGTCTATCGGTAGGTACATTTGCCAGCCTTTACACTTGGTTGGTGCTGAAGAGACGGCTAGCCAGCGGTCTGCAGATAGCCGGCTCACGTTAGCTGGTTAGCAAGACGCATACATGGCCATCTTAACGCTATGCTGTCAGTCGCTCTTGGTGTAACTCTAGCTAGGACAGGTACCGTTACCGGTCCCTATCAGTGTCAGTAGCTACCGTGAAGCCGTTGTGTTATTTAACGTTAGTTGGCCAACTTGTCACCCAATAAGCGGTAGCTCAGTGATGCCGCTCAGGTCGACGTAACGCTGGTCCCTAACGGTAGTTTAGGTGGCCAGCGTAGCTAACAATAGCTAAAGATGGCTAGTGACGTTAGCCCGTTTGCTTGAGCCGGTGCGCTAGCAGTACTCTGTTTTGGGCCCTGTATGTAAATGTACTGACGTTACTGCAAACGTAGTATATCGACAGCACAACGTAAATAACGTAAGTCGATGGTACCGTTTATATAAGATGGGCTTGACTGATCCGATTCTGCTTCGCGTTTTAAAACATGTTTAGCCGGAATTAAAGCTAAATGATTTTCTGACGGTGCTCTGTATAACTAGCCTTACGTTAACAGTTTGTTTTTCAGAAACGCCGACTTTGCGTGCGTTTTGTTAAATAGCACGAAACTAGTTTAACTGACTTACTTAGTCGTCAATTGCGTTTACCACTGTCTCCAACTGGTTCGAAATACGACACTGGGAATACTAAACCCGACAAGTATATGTGTATTGCTAGTGCAGCTCTGTTAATGTTAGTAATGGAAACGCTGATGTCTAATCATTTGGGCAATTACGTCGATTGGAAACGTGACTGTCAAATGTGTCTAAACGGTCAGCAGCGAGTTACTGCATAGATCGACTTAGTTTGGGTCTCGTGACTGGCATCCCATAAGACACGGTGCTATAGCTGTCTTCTAGACGTACCGCGGGGTTGCTAAGATGCTTTTATTGCTTTTGGCCTTTGGTTTATGTCTCACTGTCATTTGGTTGTTTTCAGGGGCGAATGGTAGCGGGATACATTTTACTCCTTGATTGAGAATCGTGAGACTTTCTACAGTTACCAATGTATTACTTTTGCCAAGGGTAGACAGCTGTTGCTTAGGTATTTCACATCGAAAGAACAACGACAAACAACACCAACATGATTAGTATGATCATGACTAACGGCGTTGTAGTCTTATGATTAGTTTTGAGTTCACAGTGGCTAGCATATATTGTGTTTTTATTGAAAAATATTTTCTCAATAATATTCCTCAATATAGGAAGGAATGTGGTTTATGCACCAGTGCACACTTTCCCTCCTTTATGTGTGTCCTGTATACAGCAATTCACTGGTCACATACAAGAAAACAAGTTACTGGGGGAAATCTTTTTAAATCTTGAGAAAAGGATTATATGTATTGTAATAAGCTGGTTATAAAACATGTTTACCTGCATCTGGTAGACCTTTCTGTTTCAGTTGTAGAATTGCAATAATTTTGATAAAAGCTATGTATAATGGTCTCTCTTTTTACCACTGTATTACAACCCTATTCTGTTTCATGAACATGTACTGCTTTAAAACATCCCCAAAGAAAGTTGTTTCCGCATACATGGGCAAGAAATCTGGTGTTTTCTCGTTTGTATATCTAGCGGTGGTAACTCGAATTAATTTAATTCCTCACTCTAGTTAAGGAATCTGTGTTTAGAGTTAAATTTAGTCTGACCTGAACTGTGACTTGCCTTGTGTTGCTGCGTGAGGCCAGAACATATTGCTGCTATTATGATTGTTTTCCTGTAATATTATGTATTGGTTTGCATAATGTATTGTATAAATAATAACATTTCATATCAAAACTCGTGAGAGTCCATTTGGATATTTTGTGAAAGGATGCAGACAATGTCATTCTTCTATAATATTAGAGAAGTCTGTCGCACAAAAGGAAAAATAGCATGAGCATCCAAGGCTGACTGTGATATGTTTGTTTCACCTGGTGCCTGGATTTTGTGTTTACCCTCTCTCTCTCTCTCTCTCTCTCTCTCTATATATATCTATATATATCTATCTATCTATCTATCTATCTATCTATCTATCTATCTATCTATCTATCTATCTATCTATCTATATATATATATATATATATATATATATATATATATATATATATATATTTATTTATTTAATTAAAGGAGTACATGTTTTAGAATTTTTTTAGAGAAGATGTTCATGCTTCTAATTAGCCATAAATAGTTTGTGTTTTAACGGTACTCGGCATCGTTGAACAGTAGAACCAGAAAACTGTTTTTTAACTGCTAGTGAATGATTTGTGACTTTTTGTAATAAGAATTGCCATACTATCCAAAAGCAGTGAAATATTCCTTTAATAGCGTGTCCCTGTCTTTTTCTTTCCTCACAGGTGTGTGCTGTTAATCTGCTGTATGTGTGGTTTGCCAGTCTGTCCATCGCCGCTGTCTGCCTCCCTGTCTGTCCATCCGGCTCGCCTGGAATGGGCCACAACTCCCAAAGACTAGAACACACCTCTTTTTAACCTGAGCTCCGCTGTTTGGACTCTAACATACTCGCAGGTAGGCTGAGGAAAAAGCTGTCAGACAACTGTCATCAATTATTGTATTCTCATAACCTCTGATCATAACCTTTTTTTTATTTTAATGAAATGTGTTGTTTGTGATATTTGCAAATAAAAAATGTAATTTTTTTTTTTAGAGCCAACATGTTTTGGAAATTTGACCTCCACACCACATCCCACATTGACACCCTGTTAGAGAAGGAGGATGTGACTCTGACAGAGGTGATGGATGAGGACGACGTCCTGCAGGAGTGCAAGGCCCAGAACCACAAACTGGTTGACTTCCTGCTGAGACCACAGTGCATGGAGGACCTGGTCACCTACATCACACAGGAACCCAGTGCTGATGTTGAGGAGAAGGTTAAATACAAGTAAGAGAAAATGGAGCAATGGATAAATCAAAATAAGGGCTGGTTTTGTTTCCTTTTTAAGAGAGGTTTACAACTTCACACTTACGTAGACACCTGTCTGTCTTTCTACTGTATTTCAGCCATTTATTTTACCATTGAAACAGGAGGACAGCATATCTTGCAATTGTGCAAATCTTTAAATTGTGGTCATTTTAGCCGCACTGCAAAAACTCCTGTTGCCTTTGGCTTTTTTTGGAGCGAGTAGTTCCAGGAAGTAAGTAGCCACAGGAACTAAACGCAGAACTAAAATTCCTTAGTTAATGTGGCCCTTTTCGGACATTTCTGTATGCACTTCCATCACATCTGTGAACCACAAAGCATTTCACACAGCTCTGTTGACAAAAACTGCATGTAATTTGCGTAAATTACACTAATAACAGTACAAAAATAAAAAATGTGTTTGACACAATTTTAACACATCAGGAAACAAAAAATACAAGTCACTGTTCTTGTTTGTATTTACTTTTTTTAGTGCGACTGTTTGTATGGATCCAAAAGAAAGGTGGGAAAGGAGTTTTAAAAACTCCTGAACAACCGTCTCCAAAATAGACCATGTGCTGAGAGTTTTAAAGTATTCAACATAACTGCGATGGAACACACAGCAAGTTGAATCTTGTTGACTTCAGGCCCTGCCTCCTTATCTTCTTAGCTTGTGCTAAACTGTGTGAACTTTGTTGTTAGCGTTGCTTAATATGAGAAGAACTGTTAATCCTATGACTTTTTTAATGTTGATGCTACTGCAAACCCAGTAGTTGAGAGTAATGCTCAGAACTGTGAATGTCACAAGAACTGATACTTTGCTGCAAAGTTCTGAAAACATGACTGTACTTGTTTTTCTATAGTATTGTAGGAACAGGAGATCGGTGCTTGGGGCTTACTCCGTCCTCGGTGACGATAGAAAATTCCCGGATAATGCTAGATTTGGCAAGAAACTTTAAGCGGACAGTCAGGAATTAATAAATTCCTCAAAATCAGTATACAAAGGGTAATAAAGGAGAGTATGTTGAACTACATGGGATGTATTGTTTTCCTGTGGTTGAATTGCAGAACAGAGGGAATAGGACCGTTGCACTACTTAATAATGAATATAACTTTTTGTCTTCAGTTTGTTTACCCAAACTGAAACTTTTGGTAGCCTTCAGTTGTCTCAGAATAAAGTTTGAAGAACAAGGTAGTTCACAACTGGGCATCCAAAGTTCATCATATCCATCAATGAAATCTTAACTTGAAAGTTTCTCTTACTTGTCCTGCTTACGATTCTTGCCATCTACCAGCAGTTTGTTCCAGTAGTCAGAGTAAGAATCTACGTATATGGTGTTGGCTAGTGTAAACATTGCACCATGGTATTGGAACCGTCAAATTGGAAAAATCTTAAGGAACATTTTGTTCTCTTCCAGGTATCCCAACATATCATGTGAGCTGCTTACATCGGATGTGGGCCAGATCAACGACAGACTGGGAGAAGATGAAAACCTGCTGATAAAACTGTATGGCTTCCTGCAGAACGAGCCGCCTCTCAACCCGCTCCTGGCCAGCTTCTTTTCCAAGGTCCTGTCCATTCTGATCGGACGCAAGCCCGAACAGGTAAGTTGGCAACAAGAAGTTGTTTTAGCTGACAGCGGGATCCAAGTTGTCAGCTGATATGATTTTTCCAGAAACAATACCAAAACGTAATATTCATTAGTAATCGGGTTACATGCTCTGAAGTCTTTTTAGTTCTAGCAGGATATGTACACCTGTAGGGAACAATGCAGTTTATCCTCTGTACTGCCTGTGTTTCTAGATAGTGGAGTTTCTGCGAAAGCGGGAGGATTTTGTAGACTTGATGATCAAACACATCGGGACATCCGCCATCATGGACCTGCTGCTCAGAATGCTCACCTGCATCGAACCACAACAGCTACGACAGGACGTTCTCAACGTGGGTAGCAACACAACACTTTCTCCGCATATCCCATATCTGTTCACTTCTCACAATTGGAAATGGACCATTGCAACTCACACAAACACGCCAACAAATTACATTTTGCACATTGTGATATTCAGTAAATATGTATTGAGGAAAAGTGTTGTTTGTATTACGCTGTACAAAAGAGTCCATGCTGCAGTTCCTCACTGATGCATCAACATGAAGCGTTTCTACTTACAGGTCCAACAGCTGTTGAGATGTCCTCGGTCTTTGATACTGATTTTCAAACTTTCAGAAAATGTTGACACTGTTTTTCTAAAGTATCCACCTATTAAGTATTTGTAGATGCATTTTAAAGTAGAAAGAGACTACGTGGTTCAACATCGTGCTTTAATTTGTATCTACCAACCTAGTTCCAGCAGGTGTCAGTAGATGTTGTCTACAATAAAATTTCATTGCAAAAGCTGAGGTTGCATTATTTAGGCTGGTTTTGCAAGGCTAACGTCACAGTAGAATGAACATTGTACACGGTTTGCATGCACGCAAGTTTACAATATGCATTTGTTCGTTAATTTATAATTGTGTTCTTGTTAGGTGCTTGCTTAAGCTTAAAGCTACTAGAGACTTAAAATGTGGATTTATAACTGAATTACTTCTTTAGTGCACATAAACCAGAAAAGAAACGTCAGAATGAACTTTGTTTTGTAAATGTTATTCTATGCACAGAAGCTTCACTCTAGCTACATGAAGGGGACAATGATAAACGTATCACTTGTACATAAGAGTTGTTTTTCTCTTGGTTGTGTGCTGTCCTGACTGTCTGCTCTCTTTCAGTGGCTGAATGAGGAGAAGGTCATTCAGAGGCTGGTGGACATGGTACAACCTTCTCAAGATGAGGATGTGAGTTTCACACACTTCACTGTTTCTTGCATTGGTCACCAGGATATTTAAGTTACCTGTGGGCTCTTGACCCAGGTTTGGTTTGCATTTAGGACATTTTACTGGTCCCAAGTGAAATCTTGGCTTTATAGATATTGTTTTCATGTCCACTTTTACATTTCAGGATCAGTTCACCCACATTACAAAGAATCATAAAGCTATTGAGCCCTGCAGATAGAGTCCAATGTATTATACATTCCTGATATTCAGTTTGTTGCCACAGTCAAAAACAAAACAAATCTCATTGGTCCAGTACTTTTTTATACTGTTATATTTATTTATAATCCCTGGTAATCTGCCTAATTCTTCTTGGCAAACCCAACATTTTACTAGATTGTATTTGAACACATCGTAATAATGTCAGAATGTACCTTTGCCCAACACTCATTTTACTGAATGGAGCTGAAATGCATCATAATGTAACTTCTGTACGTCGCCTGCTATCGGCTAACATTAATTGGCGGTCCTTCTGCAGATTTCAACACTGATTTGTTGTTTACAATGGAGCATTATCGGAATGTTTTTGTATCGTCCCTGGGACAACAGGACACAGTTAGTCTTGATCCCATGTACCTGCAGTACTATAGAGAAACGAGTACTGTCAGGTTTATGGTTTATTGACATTTATTTTATCCAACTTTCTTTACTCAGAGACACTCCAATGCCTCCCAGTCACTGTGTGAGATCATCAGACTGAGTAGAGACCAGATGTTCCAGGTCCAGGGCTCCTCAGATCCAGACCCACTTCTGTCCACACTTGAAAAGTATGCATGCATTTACATACAAGAACTCTCATTCCGAAGTGTAATATTTCTCTTTATTCACTTTTTGAAATATGAGCTTCTAATTTTTGTAATGATTTTCTTGTAGATCAGTGATTTAGCCCTCATATGCTCACCAGTTTAGATTTGTGTTCAGTTTTATTTTGGACTGTGTGATCGTACAGTTATTCTAACAATGGCTGTTGTCATATTTGCCCAGTCGGCTATTGAAAACAGACTCTGCACTACAAACCTGACAAGTGACTTTGAAGGCTACTTTCCCTTCATCTTCATGTCTGTCCTCCTCTACAGGCAGGAGACGGTGGAGCAGCTGCTTTTTAATATCTTTGACAAGGAGAAGAATGAATCTGCAATCGTCAGTGTTATCCAGATCCTCCTCACATTGTTTGAGACAAGGAGACCAGCGTACGTCCTGTGGCCTCTACCACTCTTGATGCGTGTGTGTGTGTGTGTGTGTGTGTGTGTGTGTGTGTGTGTGTTCTAAAAAAATACTGTTCAGTCTAAAAAAAAATATATATATATATATATATATATATATATATATATATATATATACAAAACCAAAGTAAGAATTACTAATTTAGTTTATGTTTTAGTGTAGTTTTTTTTAGTTATGAAGTCACAGATTTGACTAACTTGTCAAAGGATCTTTTTGGTTTAATACAGTATTACACTGTATACAATATCGTATTTGCATAGTTTGATTTTCACAGATAAAAAAAGCAATGAGAGCTGAGAACAACGGCCCTAGTCTGACAGGAACAAGAACTGTCACATGATCAAACGGCTCGTTAACCAGTGTATCCAGATTATCCAAACTGCTTTGCTTGGAGGTACTCAGGGATTGCATCTGAAATGTGGAATATGTTCATATATTACCAATAAATAGTTGAGTAAACAAGAAAAACAAAGTTTACATGTTTGAATACAAACTACTTTTCACGTCAACCCACTTTCTCTATTACCATACCATGCTATATGCTTTAGGCACATTCCCAAAGACTTGGCACTACCACGTTGTGCTTAGTGAGCTAGTTCACCAGGTTTTGACTTTCTACCTTGTAGGTTTGAGGGTCATATGGAGTGCCCCCCTGGGATGTCCCACCCTTCATTCTCAGTCAACCACAGCATCCTGGAGGCTGTGAGACCCCGACTCAAAGATTTTCACCAGCTGCTACTGGAACCCCCAAAGGTAAAAACCACAAAACAAAAATTGAATAGCTTGTAGACTGAATTTGCAAATGTTGCTGTCTGCATGGAACTATTTAATCCGTTATCAGCTGTTTTCAGTTTAGTTAGAATTAGTATGTTCTTCTATGAGTATGTGACAAAGAGTCTTCTACCACAAACTGCAAGTAATCAGTAGAGGCGGATCCCAGTCAGTTGTGGATTGATTGATCAGTTTATTCTCCACCAACAGGCCAATGTGATGAAGACAACGTGGGGAGTGCTGGACCCTCCTGTGGGCAATACAAGGCTCAATGTGGTCAGACTGGTGGCCAGTCTGTTGCAGAGCAACACTCACAGCATCAACACAGAACTCATTAACCTCAACACACTGGGAATCATACTAGTGAGTAATATCTGTTTTTAGTTTTTCTTTTCTTACCGCCCTATTACAAACAAACTACAGTAAGATCTTCATTCTAAAAAAGTAACTGAGGCTGATGTGTGCCAACTGGCAAATTAGTTTGATCTGAGATTTGGTGGTTTTTGTCTTTTTTTTATTTGAGCTTTTATCCCTTTTTGTTTATAAAACATTTGAGTGCAGCTACAACATTTTGACATATCTTCATCAGGTACATAGTCTATAATACGTTTCCTCTAATTCAACACCGCTATGGGTCACAGAATGAGCGCTTTCATCAGTTATGTCCACATAAAGTTCAACATTTAAGGTGAACAATTTAGTTATATAAATACAAACACGAGTAAGCAAATGTAGCATAAAAGGTCTTCTGTTTAGTCCCTGGGTTTGGCCTTCGTTTTTTTATTTTCACCTTTTCGTTGTTAAACCGATTCAACCCTGGATTTTAATTTTGATTGTTATCTGCAGTTAAAAAATGACTGGTAATCTTGGCCACCATTTCTACTATTATCTCTGTTATATTGTTCAAATGGCTGCCTTCATTACTGGGATGTGCAGCTGTGAGAAGCGGCTTTACCACAACGTGATGTAAAGATGTAGCTGTGATCTAGCTGTAAAAGCAAAAGGGAGCTTTATGTCACAAGTGATCTTGCACATCACTTTCCTGGTTAGACTTTTACCTGCTGTACTTATTGTAGTTTTGTGTACCTGAGTTTCACTTGACATTTTCAGCTTTAATTGCTTTTGGTTTACATTGGGAAGTGGTTCAGGTAATGAAGTTTGGGTGGTTGGTTAACTAGGCTATGAACTGTGACTACGTATCAGGAACAAATGTACATTGTTAAGTGTTACTTTAACTGAAGGAAAGAACAAAGACCATCTCATAACTCAATAATAATAATGTCACAATTGTGTTATGCTCCACAGGATATGTATTTCAAATACATCTGGAACAACTTCCTCCACATTCAAGTGGAGATCTGTACAGCCATGATTCTGGCTATGCCCCCCGCCCCCACTGACATCCAGCCAGACACAGAGCAGGAAAATGCGAGGGAGAGCATCCTCATCAAACATGTAAGATTAGAATAGTTAGAGAAAATATCTTCGACTCGGTTCTTAAATCTCTCCTTATGCGACGTAATTGAGGTTCTGCACAAGTGCTTACCTCCAAGGACTATTGTAAACTAAAGCTGTCTTTTCATATAGGTACAAAAAAATATACATTCAATGTAAACGCGCTAATGTATTTATTGTTGTGTGTGTGTGTGTGGCTTGCATTTAATGTCCTCATATTTTCTTCCACCAGCTGTTTCAAAAGTGCCAGTTTATACAGAGAATCGTAGAGGCCTGGAGCTCCAATGAGAAGGAACAGTGAGTATTTTGCTCTTTTCCAAATGTCTTTGGCAATAACCGTGCGTCATTTGCTGTAGTAGTCACAGCTGGAAATCCCACGGGACTACAAACATACAAAAATATTTATCCTCCAACCAAAAAAACAACAAAACCATAAGTCCTTTGCTCCTTTAGTATCACTGCTGGTCATGGTTCAGAATAGTTAGGAGAGTGATGCTTTGGTTTGGTGGTCAGTAATAACTAATAATGGAATGTCCTCATGATGTGTTTGTGTGTTTTTAGGGCAGAAGGTGGTCGCCGACGAGGCTATATGGGTCACCTCACCAGAATAGCCAACTCTATAGTTCATAACTGTGACAAAGGCCCAAATGGACCACAGATACAACAGCTCATCTCTGGTAAGGACTTGCTTCTGTCTGCGCGCCCATACCTCACTGTCCTTGTTTTTGTTTGACTTTAGGTTTGAGAGGATTGACTCAAGTAATGTTGTAGTGGCTCTGTCCTAAGCCTATTTTTGTTCATCAACATAACTAGTGGCATCTGAAATGAACATGAGAGCATCATTCCTTAAAGGTTTTGTACAGTATATAAAGATGGATTTTGTGTGTGTGTGTGTGTCACAGAGCTCCCAGCAGAGGACCGAGAGAAATGGGAGGCCTTTATTTCTGGGCAGCTGTCAGACACAAACAAGAGAAACACTGTTGACCTGGTGAGCAAACACATGGACATAAACACTGGCGTCTAGCTTTAATATTTATTTCACGATACATGTTAGGTGTACTGTGCTGTTATTATGACAGTGCCCTTTTAGTGTTGTCTCTGTAGTCCAGCACATTGGATTTGAAATGAAACGGTCACTCTTTCATCCCCGATTCAGTGTTCTGAGTACAGGTCCTTATTGAAAGGTTTAGATTAGAATGCACAGCACAAACACATATTTAAAGTGATATGTTTTGATGACACAATGTCTGTTCAGTAGTCAAGAGAGGTTTCTTTTGTCTCTAGGTGAATACACACCACATCCATTCTTCCAGTGATGATGAGGTGGACTTTAAAGACAGCGGCTTTCACCAGGACTCCTCTCTACAACAAGTAAGACCTACACACACAAAGTAGGCCCAGCTGATCTACAATGATTCATTAGTCTGTCTGTGACCGTCTTAAACAGGCTCTGTAACAATCTACAGGAACTTGAATTCATTAATTTAACTACTAATGTTTAGGGAATTTCACAGTTACTTTAAACTAATGTAAAAGCATTTTGGCATTTGACTGTAAATGCATGTTTGTGCTTTTCTTAGCTATTAACCTGTCTAGCCTACATGTTACACAATCTTTTGTATTTGCTGTTTTCTGTACTGCAAGTAATGACCAGCTTTGTGTAGAGCCAAGACTATATCATTATCGTTGGTCCTGGGTTTTGCCAGGCCTTTTCTGATTATCAGATGCAACAAATGACGTCCAATTTTATTGAGCAGTTCGGCTTCAATGACGAAGAGTTTGCTGATCAGGACGATGTTGTGGAGTGAGTACTCATCCTGCATGATTGGACCTGCTGTCTAAATATTGCTGTGTAACACTGAAGGGACAGGGCACTTCCGACATGACAAAGTTGGTGGGGAGGAATCATGTATTTAATATAGTAATCGCATATTCATTTGCATATCAAATTGTGCTTTTTTTTTTCTCTGCCCCATTGGTGGAATATTTTTTGATTCCTATTCCAAGCTTTCTTGACATTAAAATCTGAATGTTGTGCAGCATAATTTACATAAATCTAGAGTTATAATAAGACCAGATACCTTTTTTTTAATTTTCCCAATTTGCTACAGAAAAAGATAAATGACAATGATGGCCCAAGCAGAAGGCATTAAAATGAATGCCATTACCTCCAAAATCGCCTTATTTCCTTTTTGATATGACTGCCATAATACATACAAACATGGCTTCAAGAGAAGAATCCATAATATCCAGCTTTTGTGTTGTCGTGTGCTGTCCCTTTCTTTATTCCTTAGGGCAAACTGGTTTGGGTATAATCTTATGAAATGGTTGTGGGCTGTTAGTTGATCAATCATTTCAAGTGTCTGCTTCACGTTAAACAGTTTTTGGTTTGAAGTGGAGCCTTTTTCTTTTTACACAGATGTTAGATTTAACAATATCTCACAAAATGAGTACACAGCGGCGTCAATTCCTCAATTCCTGACATTTATTCTTAGATCTTTTTTTTATTGTTTTTTCACTCATTACACATTAACTCCAATAGACTAAGATGCAGGTATACATCTCTAAAGATGGGAAGTCTGGAGGTTTTATCCTACTAAAAGACTGTCTCAATAATAATTACGACTAATAAATAGTAACTGGCAATAATAAAAGGTTGAAATGGGTGATTGAACACACAGCAATTTTTCTTGCTGTCTTGTAATATCACAGTTTTACATGATACTATTTCATGTAATGGTGAAATGAATGGTTCCTATTGAGAGGTTGAGGTGTGAAATCTACAGAACTGTTATATTGGTTTACCGGATATCTATATATATCTATCTCCAAGGCCTGAACTCATGTTCACAACGCATCATATGTACAAGTCGGAAGGTAAAGTGGGAATAGGTGAAGAGTAAAGGGGATTACAATTACTATTTATTTATTTTTTCTTGAGTTAAAATGTTTGGTAATGGAAATAGGGTGGTGTTTGTAGGCTGGTATGAACTGATTGGACCGGAGATAGTTGGCTCTGTGTAGATGGGACTTCAAGTTTACTCATAATCTAACTTTGTCTTTATTACTTCTGTTTATTACTTTATCGTAGTCTCATTCACCTGTTTCCCACTGGAAAGTTGAAGCAACTCTATTTCATTTTCTTTTCAATCCAAATGTTTGCTTTTTAATAAGCACCGTCAGGAGTCCGATGAGAAGTTCCATATTTGCTTTCAGCCCTGGGTGGTATTAGCCTAGCTTAGCACAAAAACTAAAAGCATGGGGAAACTGCAAGCGGAGCTCAGTCAAAAGTAAAACAATTAACCTTCCCACCATGTTCATAAAGAAATGGTTCCAACAAGTAACTGCTCTTTAACCCATGATGTCACGTCTCAGGTTTTGCCTGTGAGACTTTGCATGTTCACACAGTGAAGCAATATAAATGTGCATCCTGGTCATAGTTCAGTTATAAACCCCCAGCGTCCTGTGGCGCGTCTCCTCTCTCGTCAGCTGAGGAGGCCCGTCGAGGAGGTTGTACCAGTATCTGGTGACACAGAGGCTCGACTCGAGGCCGTCTCAACTAGCGGCCCTAGATTAAAGAGTTTATGTACACATATCAGGCTTTGAATCATTAGTGGAGGATCCCCTGAGACAAGCCTCATCCTAAAAGTCAGCTCATTACACACACACACACACACACACACACACACACACACACACACACACACACACACACACACAATGCAGCAGCATGACAGGAACGTTTTGTCTCAAAATATTGACCAGGATGAGTGTTTTTTGTTGTGTGTGTGTGTGAAAGGTCCCATGGCTTGCTAATCACAATAACACACTATGTATTCTAAACAGGGTTGCAAAATTCCAGGAATATTCAAAGTTGGAAACTTTCCACGGGAATTAACAGGAAAAACATGAACGTTGAATTAATAAAGGTGTATTCCCTATGATCACCACCCCCCAAACCCAATTTTTTTTGTGGGTGTTTTTCCCTGAATCCTTTCAGGTCTAAATGTTTTCTTCCTGGACCTCATCAACGTCCTCTTCACTGCTGTAAAAAGTTAGTCTACTGTATATAAATAAACTTGGTATTAAAATGAGTTTACCAAGTAATCAATATGCTAGGTAATGACAAACAGTGTTGGGAAAGTTCACTTTCTACATGAACTAGTTCAGTTCATAGTTCATAATTAAAAATGTTGAACTAAGTTCACAGCTCCAAAAAATGAGCTAGTTCAGTTATTCTTTTCAATATGTTGCAGCTATAATTGAAATCTCTATCTGTCTGCAATACCGCTCTTGGCCTCTACGCCACTCGGCGCTCTCACACTTGCCAGGCAAAGGGCTGAAACGTTCAGACAACACTGATGACAAAGACGTTCAAAAACAACAGAACGTTTTATGTTTATGTTTCTGGCAGACAATGTTCCCAACCAGCTGCATTCAGGGTCCAGCTGAGCTCGGCGTGCGTAGTCTTGTTCTCAACTACATTTAAGTTCCCTGTTATATGCTCTTGCAAAAAAACTTTCCATTTATCGGAAACTTTCCCCTCCTTTGCAACCCTAATTCTAAACCTATATTTATGTAGCATCAAACACTCCTAGTTCATGGGCAGGTTATGGCCCTTGGGCTGTATGTTTGATACAGCAGATTAACTGATAATGAAAACAATCTTGAGTTGCTTCCCTAATCTATATCCAGCTTTAGTGTGCATGCTTGTATGACGGTTATTGTTGGGAGCTGTTCTTCACTGTTGATGGTACTCTGATAGCAGTTTCCCTCTGCTTCCAGTCTCTGTGCTAAAGTAGGCTCATCCTCAAGCTGATGTTCTTATCTGTTTTTAGGTAAAATGGCAAATAATAATAATATGATAAACTATTTAAAATGTTATGGTACATAATAATGTTTTGGGGAAAATGTGTCACCCTTTTAAGCACTGTTGAAATGGGCTATTTTGGCTTTCGTCTTCTTCCAGGGCCCATGTATGATTCTCAGCTTTTCTGTCCCAAGTTTACAACACAAAACCCCCGTTTTTTCATTATTGTCTTTATGTTACCATGAATCTGGTATGGGGTGAGCTAGAGTTATCTTCAGCATTGAACATGACGTGTTCCAGCTGTCTGCTAGCCTGTGTGTTGCCATATCTGTGGATGCCTAACGACCCTAACTTAACTAAACTCTGTTCTCTTTAACATTGCAGTATTCCCTTTGATAGAATATCAGACATCAATTTTTCACTGAATACAAATGAAAGTGTAAGTACTTTGATTATTAATCTTGAATTTTACAATAATCAGTCAATGAGGGAGAGTAAAATGATCATAGAACAAATGAAAATGTCTTGCATTTGCTAAAATCACTGTTGATATAGAAGTTGATGCCACAAAGTGAGATGAGGACTCATCTGGATGATGTTGCTATAGCCTGCAATTTAACCAAAAGATTGGAGCAATTTGATCAGATACTGTGCCATCCTTTTAAATATGTAACAGCAGACATGCATATGCTTTAAGTTATTTCTGTTTGGGGCCTGCTGTTGTGCTAGGATACTGGAGGTGGCCATGTTAATGTCTGCTTCTCATCTTGAGTGGCTTTTGTTCGGTAGGATCCAGCCCTAGTTTGCATGTGGATGTGCTGTAGATGTAGGAACAGGTTGTCTAAGTGTGTTGCCCGTGTGTGTTTCCCCAGGCAAATATAGCTTTGTTTGAGGCGCGCTGTAAGGAGAAAATCCAGCAGTTTGAAGACACTGGTTCAGACGAGGAGGATATCTGGGATGAAAAGGATGTCACCTTCGCACCAGAGGCACAGAGACGCCCCAGGTCAGTTAAACACACAGGCCTTTGTCTTTCTATATATTGAGAGGAGCCTCATTGAAAAGAATGTATTCCCTAGCCCGAGCACTTAACCAAACCTTAATCTCAAAACCAAGTCTTAACAGTCCTTTAGTGTGGACCTGCCAAAAAGTTCTCACAATTCAGAAATGGGCTTACTTTTCAATTTGATTTGTATAGCCCAAAATCACAACTTTACCTCAGTGGGCTTTACAATCTGCACAGCAAACAACATCCTCGGGACCCCCAGGGAGAGGGTGCTACGATAGTTTTAAAGCTCTTTTTAATGTCATACCGAATAAACTTCAATGGTGAGTTTAAAACCTTGACGGACTCATCTTCCTACGATTTTAAATCGTCAGGGCAACTAAACACACAGGATTGTTCACAACCTATAAGAATCTCCAAGGTCATTTTGGTGTAAAGCAATCGTCAAGTTGGTTGAGCACACTGTATTTGTGTGGTTCAGATGTATGTATGTATGTATGTAGAATATAGTTTAATATTCTAGTGGAAGAACTAGAGATGTCGAATACTTTTAATTAAATGATTGGTTTATCTGTCATTGTTTGTCTTTTCAATAAAATACCAAAAGGGTTTGGTTATTACATTAGTGAAATTTTACTCTAATAGTGACCTAAACATTGCCTCTTCGCTCAATATTGTTTTAAACAACTCCTGTCTAAGTTAGTTACTACAAGGAACTTTGAAATGGTTATGAATGAGTCTTAACGTAAAACTGATTATGACTTTCATACGTAAACAAGACCATCTCAAGAAGATTGGCTATTTTTGTATAATAGTTTTAAATGTGGGGGTGCTCAGGAAATATTACCCCTTTGGGGCTACCAAATCTATACAAATGAAAGTTCCATGTAGACTATTTAACTGAGTAATAATATCTAATCATAGTCATTTTCTGACTTTCTGTTTACTATATGACATTAATATTTTCTTAACTGCCAGCCCTGTATACTTTTTAGCACCGGCCTTAACAGCCAAGCTGTGTGACTCTGCATCTTTACACCTCTTTGCGCTTCCCAGTGCAATAAATAGTAATAAAATGAATTCCGATTTAGAAATGACTTTGTGTGTGTGTCCGTCTACCCGTCTCAGGAGTTCAGGCAGCACGGACAGTGAGGAAAGCACGGACTCGGAGGAGGAGGACGGGAAGAGAGATCCGTTTGAAGCTTCCAACCCCAGCACCGATGACCGAATGGAAGTCGACACAGGTTGGTGTACCCAAGACTACTACATATCAACCCAAAGGACATGCCTATATCAAGTGAACCCAAGTAAGAAAAACGTTTGACTGGATGGGGTTTATGTTCAAATAAGATTTAGCCCAGTTAAGATTATTCACCATTAATTCTATCAAGGGCAAGAACTCTGATTTTTTTTTTTTTTTTTTTCAGTTTAGGTTTTTGTATACGGTGCTGATGTGGTTTATGAAATGACTGTTTTCTGTCCATGCAAGTAGGAGTACTTTTTCTGACTGATTTTTTTTATTTTTTATATAATAATCTTTTAGGACCTGTGTGGACGGCCAACTTTGATGACATCCCCATGGACACGGGTACGTCCACAGCTCCGCCATCCAGCCCCAACAACCCTGCTGCCCCCACTGCTCCGTCCTCCTCCCCCTCTTCTACAGATGCATCATGGAGCGCCACCTCTCCCCCTGCCGCCTCCAAATCTGCAACCGGCTGGGCTGATTTCTCCAATTTCACCCCTGTCAGGTAGGATGTCCCAACAGGTTCAGGTTCTGTGTGTGTGCCTGCGGTGCTGCCGCTAAAGAATAATTGATTTGGCTTTCATCGTCTTTTAAATCTGAGTATTTCGTAAATATAAACTGTTTTTTTAGCCCCAAAGATCCTCTGAGGTGCAACTCTCCTGTTGCTATGGAAACGAGCATGGAGACGATGGACCCTCTGGGGGTCAATGCACCCATGCAGCCTGAAGGTGAGCTGTGTGTCAATACATGTCCAGTGAGACTTCTGTACATCCATATGATGATAACACAAACCGATATCTAAACTCTGTCCTGTTGTCCCACTGTGATCAAGATAAACCTGGACACATTTTGATGACATTTGACACTAGCTAATGTGTATGTTTCCCTTTGCTGGTCTTTCAGTAGCAAACTCTAAATAACCCAAAGTCACATGAGTAGGCGAGATGATCCCTACTGTCCGGGTAGCTGATGAGTATTTTAAGTGTAAAGCTATTGTGTCTCTTCTCCCCCCCCCCTCCAGATTGTGATGGCTGGTTGGGTACCAGTGTGGCTTCTCCCTCCTCCACCTCAGCTAAGGATTGTGGGAGACCTAAAGCGGAGGAGGAAACGGCTTCCTGTGAGCAGCGCAGCATCACGGAGACGGTCATCAACGGCTCCATGAAGGAGACGGTCAGCCTCACTGTTGATGCCAAGACTGAGACCGCCGTCTTCAAGAGGTTCGCTAAACGCATCCACACAGAAAACACAACATGGCTCTCTGTGCTAAATGACTGACTGTCATTAGTAGCGGTTTAATGCAAACGGTATTGTCCTTGGTGTTCAGAAACGCCAAGAGGCGATCATTGGAAGTGTCTTCGTTATGGGGTCTTTCCCAGAACGGCTACGATGTGTCTCATTAGTCTTCTCCATCTGTTTTCATGGGTGCCCTCACACCGTCACTCGTCACAGTTCCTGGAGAGACGCTGTTATATTTAACACCCAGAGCTCCAGGCCATTCAAACACATCTACTATTTTGAGTGTTTACTAACATAGTTGACCTGCGTTTGAATCCTCAGTCCACCAATGCTGTGCATTTTTTTGCAAGTATTTAATTTGCTCTTGTGAACAAAATCACCGCAGTAACTTAAAACTAGAAACGGTCATGGTTCTGAGACATTTATTATCAGCACGAAATCGAAAGGCCCAGTTTGCACCCGAATACCCCCAGCTTGCTTTGTTCTTTCTCATTCGAATGGACCTACCGCCGGTTTGTTCCCCTCCTTCCCGCCGTGCATCGTGCAGTCAAAACACCAAAATGTGCACAGACGGACAAGGCCAGTTTCAAGGAGACATTTGTATTTCTATATTTTAAACAGACTGCATGTCGTAATCAAAGACTAAGATAGCATTTTGTCCACAGGAAAGTTGGGTTGAAATAATTTTTTTATTATAAAAATCTGAAACATTTCAAACACTTCTTTGTTACTGTACGAACACACTGACAAACTGAAGAGCATCTCTCATGCTATGAAAGTTAAAATACAACATAGAACTGGTGCATTATGAGGAGTGTTTCAGTTAGGTTGTCCATAGCTATCTTTGTCACTAAAATGAGCCTAGCTGATCCACCTTAAACGTCAGCCCACCTTAAGTGAGCCTTGGCTGAAGCGCTTTCTAGCATCGGGAGCTCTCCACTTTAATCAGCAGGTAGCCTGCAAGATGCAGGACCTTTGCTTCTTGTCTGATTTATTCACCGGCAAATAAACTGTACTGTAGCCACAACACTACTGCTAACCTCATTCTTACTGTTCCACACATTCTCTCTCGCTCTTGCTCCCTGACTATAGCCCCACTCTCCACTAATTCCTCATCTCCTAACTTTGTACAGTCCTGTTTCATACTGGAGTTTCAGCAGTGCTCCCATTGTGAAGTATGTGGCTCTCCTAAATCCACAGGTTCATAGTTGGTTGTCCTCTGTCCTTCTGTCCCCTTGTTGATGCTGCATTATATTGTCTGTCTGTCTGAGTAATAACAACTGTCTGATGACCTGAGCGACACTTACAACCTGAGCTTCCCCTCCTCTCTCTTGCTGTGCGTTTTGGGTGTGGTCTTCTTCAGAGTTTTGAAATCTTATCGGTATGTACAGCCAATCAGAGATCAGCCTGCAGCCGTGATGTAGTCTTGTTGTCACGTCAACCACCAACTTTTCTTTCCCAATTTTGATCTTCTTTGGTTTCAGCTCCTTGTTTGTTTATTTCATTATCTCCATTCTGCATGTGTTTCTATCAAAGGTGTTCAAGTGAGTTTATTAGTTAATGGCTTTATTCTCAACAGGCCAACCGGATTAAACACGCATTCAATTTTGATTATTTGTTACAAACGGCTATATACGTTTTATTGGTTCTCAGTTATTGTCTCTATTTTAAGATTGTGAGTTAAGAGTCACATTAACAATTTTAACTTGATAAATTCTATAATGTGCAAGCGCTCACCTGTCTGGACATGGGTGGGTGTCTAGACGGCACAAGCACAGCTGATTGTAAATACTGCATTCATACAGTAGTCAACCCTGACTGACAGGACTGTCCTCAAAAGGCGGGTCTTGAATACATCTCGTCATCGGGCTCTGACCGAACACACTTGTGACCACAAAATTCATTTAAATACTAATAGAAATTGTTGACCTCACATTGGCATAACAGTTAATATGAATAAAGACGCACATTTTCCTTCTTTCCATTGTCATTTATAATAATAATAATCAACTCATTACTTTTAATCACAAAAAAGTAATGTTCTAGGTTTGTCAGGAAATGCTATTCGGTAAACATTGCAACTCTTAAAAACCAATGAATCATAATTTCAATAATGTCCTCTGAAAGGTTTATTTCTTAAAACCAAGCTTTACTTTCGAGCAGTAAAAGTTCATTAAGAGTGATCGTGTTTCTGTTTGTAAATAAAGTAACATTAAAGATTAATGTATGTCAATAAGACTACTTTTAAGATACTGGTATACATTATATGGCGTCGTAACCATAACCAGAGGGTCTTAATTGGGCCCATATTCTTTTTCGTGTATTACAGCTGAATCATTCTGTACCATCTTTGCTTTGATTGAGGCCTCATCAAGATTATTGGTGGTTCTCTGAGACAAAGAAAGATTGACGGCTGGCAATTTGGGTCTAATCGGTGTCCAAATGAGTTGGTAGGCCCGCCTACTATTTGGCTCTAAGAGCATCCTATCAAAACAGTTGACTTTCTCCATTTGCTGTACATTTTGATGCTTCTCCTACATCCTGCTCCATGTCAACACCCTTCATCCTTTGTTCTTACTGTGTGCTCCGTTCAGCATGCGTCACCGTGCACATCTCACCGTGTTCTGTGTGTTTCTTTCTGTGGGGCGCGCGGTTGGTGCCGATCACATTGTATGGTATTGATGTACATATATTTGTGTGTGTCCCCTATGTGTTGCAGCGATGAAGAGAAGAGTGCCTCTTCAGAGAAATACTCTGTAGTAGAGTGTGTGGATTCGGAGAGAACAGGCGTCACCAGCTCAGCCGCAGCCGGCTGTCCCAAAACAGGGTCAGACGCAACACATACTCACCTCCAAACACACAGACGCGCCTCATTCCCAAATGTTCAGTTCATGATATCTTAAAGCCTTGGTTGTGCCCGACTGCTACAGACAGTGAAAAATCCCAGTCAGTTTATGTTTCTCAAAACTAACTTCATTCAGAGCAACGAGCTGTCAAATGCATCCCTTCCATGACGTCACCCTCTTAATGTGGCAGAATCAGAACCCTTCAGTACTCTGTACGGAGCATGGAATGGGCTTCTGAATAATTATAGAGTTTATAATTGATTAATTTTAAAATGCAATTGGAAATTGTTGCAGGTGCATTACTACAAAAATATTTTTCTCTTTCCAAAAAGGCTTCTCTTTTTGCACTTTAATTCAACACTTGTGAACCTAGAAGGTCTGGCAGGCGCCAACAACATATTTAATAAAATCCAGCCAACGTGTCTCTAAATCACAACATGGAAACTTTACTGTAAATGTTAAATCAGGAGCCACATGGGTGCAATGTGGTAGAAAGGTTAATGAGTCAAATAAAGTTAATGAGCTTTTGACTGTTTTTCTGTACTTGAGATCTTGTGGACATATAAATGCAGATTTAGTTAATTCTGCATTTACATTTATCAATTGTGATGCAGTAAAAGTCCAAGCTCCATGAAGCTTTGTCCACCAACATGCAGCACTTACAGCTGTCGTTCATATCACATGCTATAAATCCCAGGCATATGTTCCTGTTTTATACATCATGTTGACTTAATGTCCCATTCAGATTAGGAACAGCAACATCTGTACACAATCTTCTATCGTTCCATTAGTGTCACAAAAAAAGATCCAACAACAGTAAATCTGATTCTCAGCTAGCTCTGAAACGTTCCCTCTCCCCTCCTAAACAGTGAGAAGTGTCAGCCCAATGTTGAGCTTCCCAACGGTCCTCTGGAGGAAATGTCACCCGTCGAGGAGGCCAAGTAAGTATACCTTAAATAGGGAAGGTAGCGCCGTAGTAGCACTTTAGCAGCACTTAAATGTCTCTTACTGATAGCACTTTGTAGTTTAACTTTATTGAAAAAATTGTACTTTCTCAATTATTGTTCTGAGTTTGGACTCATGGTTTAATGCACTTATTGTAAGTTGCTTTGGATAAAAGCGTCAGCTAAATGACATGTAATGTAAAGTCGGACTGCTCTGCCTGTGAGAAAATGGGAGTTTCTTGGTTTTGTGGCACATCCTCCAGATCCAACTACTCTTATTCAGACTACAACAGCAAACTGAGCACAGAAAGGTTTCTATAGTTTACAGCTACTGCTTCATCATTCTGTTGAACAATGTGTC